>NW_024472867.1:0-12111 GCF_017654505.1 Polyodon spathula | reverse complement strand
ACCCAAGTGAACACGGGGAGAATATGTAAACTCCACACAGACAGACTCCTGAGGCTTGAATCAAACCCAGGACCCTGGAGCTGTGAGTCAGCAACTCTAAGCACTACTACTGTGCCACCCAGTAATGAAAGTTCAGGGGCTAAAGGAAATACTACTGCAATTGTATGTTTGAAATATCTGGTTAAACATCACAGGGACTTAGCCCGTGTCTTCATAAGGTAGGTGTAGCAGGGGAAAATCTGTGCTGACTCTGCTGGCATGTTCATAGTGCTGCAGGAAGAGTGCAGCAGTCCAGTAACCGCCTGTGGGTCATGGCAGTGTCATGGGGAGGTGGGAAAGGGGGTGTATAGACTTTCCCTCTCTCTGAATGGCTTGGAGGCGGGTCTTGGGGAGATTGTTAGCCCTATAAGATAATGCTCTACTGTTTCCTCAGGTCTGCCTTTTTAGACGCGCTGTATGAGCAGAAGCGCTGGTTGAGGACCGAGAACCAGCTGGGAGAAAGACACCAACCCACAAGCAAGCTATCTCTGAGGGTGGGAGCTCTGAATTCTGATCTCTCTCTCTGATGAGAGTGGGAGCTCTGAATTCTGATCTCTCTTTGATGAGTGTGGGAGCTGTGAATACTGAACTCTCTCTAAAGAGGATGGGAGCTCTGAATTCTGAGCTCTCTCTAAACAGGATGGGAGCTGTGAATTCTGATCTCTCTCTAATGAGGGTAGGAGCTCTGAATTCTGATCTCTCCTTCTGATGAGTAGGAGCTCTGAATTGTGATCTTTCTCTGATAGAGTGGGAGCTCTGAATTCTGATCTCTCTCCGATGAGAGTGGGAGATCTGAATTCTGATCTCTCTCCAGTGAGGGTAGGAGCTCTGAATTCTGATCTCTCTCTGATGAGAATGGGAGCTCTGAATTCTGATCTCTTTCTGATGAGAATGGGAGCTCTGAATTCTGACCTCTCTCTAATGAGGGTAGGAGCTCTGAATTCTGATCTCTCTCCGATGAGAGTGGGAGATCTGAATTCTGATCTCTCTCTGATGAGAGTGGGAGCTCTGAATATCGAGATATCTCTGATGGGGATGAGAGCTCTGAATTTTGATCTCTCTCTGATGGGGATGAGAGCTCTGAATTTTGATCTCTCTCTAATGAGGCCAAAAAGTTCCATTTTAGTTTCGTCAGACCACAAAACCTTTTGCCACATGGCTACAAAAGTGTTTTTTTTTGCATACTTCAAACGGGATTCAAGGTGGACTTTCTTGAGTAATGGCTTCCTTCTTGCCACCCTACCATACAGGCCAGATTTGTGGAGTGCTTGGGGTATTGTTGTCACATGCACACTTTGACCAGTCTTGGCCATAAAAGCCTGTAGCTCTTGTGATGTTGCCATTGGCCTCTTGGTAGCCTCTTTGATCAGTCTCCTTCTTGCTTGGTCATCTAGTTTGGAGGGATGGCCTGGTCTAGGCAGGGTCTTGGTGGTGCCATACACCGTTTTTTTAATAATAAATTTTGTTGTCTCCAATTTTTTTTTACCCTGGTTTTCTCCCCAGTTTAGTGTGCCCTATTATTATCTGTATCCTCTGCTCACCGCTCGCACCCCCCCCCCCCCCCGCCGACTCAGGGAACGGAGGCTGGAGCATGCGTCCCCCGAAATGTGCTCCTGCAGATCCACAGCAAGGCCACCAGACTGATAGTGCCAGAGGACAACACAGATCTGGAGGCTCCACTGCAGAACTGCACCTGCTGACCTAAGCCATCCCTAACCGGGCAGCGTTCGACCAATTGTGTGCTGCCCCCTAGGAACTCCCGGTCAAGGTTGGCTGTGACATAGCCTGGACTTGAACCTGCGATCCACAGACTATAGGGCACATCCACACGGATCGCTTTTGCTGGTTGCGCAACTCAGGAGCCCCCCTTCCACTTGATAATCGTCTTGACCGTGCTCCAAGGGATATTCAAGGTCTTTGATATCTTTATACCCATCCCCTGATCTGTGCCTTTCAACAACTTTGTCCCGTGGTTCTTTTGAAAATGCCTTGGTACTCATGGTTGAATCTTTGCTTTGAAATGCACTACCCAGCAGAGGGAACCTACAGCAACTGCTGAATGTATCCTGAAATCATGTGAATCCCTACAATTTAACACAGGTGGAGGTTACTTAACTTGGTGTGTGATTTTGAAGGTGATTGGTTACACCTCAGCTAATTTAGGATTGCTGTTACAAGGGTGGGTGGACACTTATCCAACCAAGCTATATCAGTTTTTATTTTTAATACATTTTCTATAAATTTATAGAGTATTTTTTTCACTTGGAAGTTGTGGGGTAGGATGTGTAGATAAATAAAAAAAAAACTATTTTAATGCATTTTAATTCCAGGCTATAATGCAACAAAAGGTGAAAATTTTGAAAGGGGGTGTAGACTTTCTATAGGCACTGTGTGTATATATATATATATATATATATATATATATATATATATATATATATATATATATATATATATATATATATATGAAAGGCAAAAAACTTATTAAAATAATAAAAATTAAATTAATGTTCAGAAAGTCTTTCAGAAAGTTACTAATCAATGATTTCTAAAAACATGTATTGCTTTCAGGGATGTTTCCAAAGCCAATCCTCGCTGTGCCAGGAGTCGACACATCTTAAACACCGCAGTCATTTGTTGTCGCGTCATTTCAAACAATAGGATGTTTTTCAGACTAGCACATGTCAAAGAGCCTCCAAAGTCTCAGTTTGAGCAATAAGGGTCCAACTTCTCTTTGGCTTCCCGAGGCAAATAAGCTCCCACTCTCTTTGCTTCCGAGTATAATTTGTACCAAAACAATGACTGATTCCACAGATGGTGACGTCTTTTCAGCAGTATGACTATTGCTGTTGAAGCTTCGAGCTACTGGAAATGTCAAGGTGTGATTCGAATGCTTCATAAATGTTCCACAAAACGATCTGCTAAACGTCTTTTAGTTTCCCCAATGTATAATTGGTTGCATTTTGTACAAATGATGCAGTACACTACTCCTTTAGAAGTACATGTAAAGGGCTGGTGGATGTGGAGTGATGATTTAGGGCCTCTGTTCTCAGTTTGGGAGTTAATATATTTGCTGTACATTGTGGTCTGTTGCATAGGACTGTGCCTTTTAAAGGTTCTGAAGAAGAACGAATTTCACTGTGGACCACGTATTGTTTAAGATTCTTGTCTCTCTATAGAACATTAGTGGAGGATTTTTAAAAATAGGTGCTGTAGATGGGTCTTGCTTAATATTTCTTTGCACAATTATCTGTACTTCTCTGTTGGTGGGATGGTAAGTGAGGACTAGAGGAATTCTATTCACTATGTGTTTCTGTCTAAAAACAAAACACGGGCTTTAACACTTTTGATGAGCTTGTTTGGAAAAACGCAATTTGCAAAAAAATCCACACATTTCATCACTTTTAATGAAAAAGTCTTGATCATCGCTGCAAGTATGTCTCTCTCTCTCTCTCTCTCTCTCTCTCTCTCTCTCTCTCTCTCTCTCTCTCTCTCTCTCTCTCTCTCGTGGAGGATTGTGGGAAGGGCTTGCAGAGAGGTGGAACGCCGGTGCGGTAGGACCGGGAAATTTAAAACTTTATTTATTTATTTATCTATTTATTTATTTATTTATTTTTATTTATTTTTTTGTTTGTTTGTTTGATAGTTACTTAGTTGTTCTTTTTGTGTGTTTGTTTGTTCGTAGGTTAGTGGTGTGTGTGTTTGTTTGTTTGTTTGGAGGGTGTTTGGAGATCCCGTTATGGGGTCTCGTTTCAGGAGGGCTGGGGGCTCTCACCCGCCGACACGGGGTCCGTTGCCTGCCTGACCCCGGGGTTTCGGTGGAGGAGTGCCTGCTGGCAGTAGGAGAGGTGGTGGGGTTTGAAAATATTATGTCGGCGTCAAGAATGAATAAAGCGCTAGTAATATTTTTAGTGGAGGTGTCTCTGGTACACAAGCTGGTAGAGGAAGGATTTACAGTAAAAGGTGAATTTGTTCAGGTTTCCCCTCTAGTAACCCCGGTTACGAAAGTTATTATTTCTAATGTGCCTCCGTTTTTAAAAAATGAGCAATTAGAAAAGAATTTAGCTCGTTTTGGTAAACTGGTGTCCCCGATTAAGGGAATCCCGCTGGGGTGCAAAAATAACAGTGTTAGGCACGTCATGTCGTTTAGAAGGCAGGCGTTTGTCTTACTAAATGATCCTAACCAAGTCATTAATGTTGCCTGGAATTTTAACGTGGAAGGGATGAATTGTGTAGTTTTTGTCAGTTCCGAAACGATGAGATGTTTTTACTGTGGAGAACAGGGACACCAGAGAAAAGCCTGCCCGAGAAAGGAGGCTAGAGCGGAGACAGGGCAGGATCAGGGCGATGCTGGCGGGGAGGAAGTCGGGGGTGTTGGGGGTGAGCGGGAGGAAGAGTCGGCTCCTGCACCGCAGCCGCAGAGCGAGCCCGTGCTGACCGAGGAGGCGGCGATCCAGAGGGAAACCGGAGCAGAACCACCAACACCACGGCCTCGCACAAAGAGACCCAGCCGCAGCCTGTCACTGACGGGTTCGGAGGATAATACCGCTACTACTGAGAATGGTGAAGAATCATTCAAGGTAGTAGCGAAAAAGACACGAATTCAGCGGAAGGCTGCAGAGCTGCCGGATGGCAGAGCGCAGCCAGTGCAGAACTCCGAACCCGTGCAGACAGGGAGACTGCGGGCTCCAGGCGGGGCGTCAGTCCCTCCCAACGCGGAGGAAGAGAGCACAGCGCAGGGTGAGCCGGGCGCGGTGCAAGACTCTCCGCTAGCTGAATCTCAGCCGCCTGAAATGGTGCCGGCTGTAGCAGAGACCGGTGTCGGGGAGTCGGAGGGAGCTGCGGAGGAACGGATTCTCGGGGGCGAGCGAGAGGACAGCGCGGATGAGATGGAGGGGGAGCTCTCTGACTCCTCGCTTATCTCAGACATCCCTGATAGCCAACCCGTCAGTAAGAAAAAGTTATACACACTTGAGCAGGTAAATGATTTTATGATAGAAACAAAAGGGAAAAGGGGAGTAGAAATAGAGAGTTTTTTCCCTGATCTAAGGTTATTTCTCCACTCCGCTCACGTTATAACAAGGAAAGCCACAATAGAAGAATTTGATCAGCCAAAACGTTATAGATTAAAAAAAATTGTTCAGAAAATTAAAAAGGATCTTAAAAGTGGTTCAAAATCTCTTGTTTAAAAATGGCTGTGTTTTATGAAACTTCTTTTATTACTTGTTTTAGTGTGTTAGTTTTTTTAGCTATGATGGAAAGGTGCGTTTTTATTTCTTTTAATCTAAACGGCTGCAGACAGTCTTTTAAGAGGGCGCAGCTAGTCGGGTTTTTAGAGCAGAAGCAGGCGGGGGTGGTGTTTCTGCAGGAAACGCACTCGGATCAGGAGAATGAGGAGGCGTGGCGAGCGGAGTGGAAGGGGCTGTGCGTGATGAGTCACGGCGCTAGTACCAGTGCAGGAGTAGCCGTGCTTTTTAAACCCAGCCTGGGGGCAGTTTTACTAGATATGGATGAAATCGAGAAAGGGAGGATTTTAAAAGTAAGAGCTAGGCTGGGCAGTACAGTGTATGTTTTTATTAATATTTATGCCCCCAATAGAGGGGGCGAACGAATTTTATTTTTTAAGAAATTAAAGCAAGCTCTTTTTAATATTAATAATAATGATGTGGTGGTAGTAGGAGGAGATTTTAATTGTACTGTTAATTTTAATATTGATAGAAATAATGATGAACCACACCCTCAGTCCTCCAGAGAGTTGGCTGCATTGTTAGAGTCCAGTGACCTGGTTGACATATGGAGATGCCTGCACCCCAGTTCAAGACAATACACCTGGTCTCAGTATCACACAGACTGTGTATATAGAGCAAGACTAGACCGGTTTTATACTTCAAAAAACGATTTAAATAAATTTATCAAAGCAAGAATCATCCCCAGTAGTCTCTCTGACCACCACTGTCTATTAATTACAGTATTAATTCAATCAGAACCCCACAGAGCATCTTACTGGCATTTCAATGTAAAATTATTACAAGATGTAAAATTTAAGCAACAATTCAAACTTTTTTGGATAATTTGGAAAAAAGAAAAAGCACAATATAAAGATTTAAGACAGTGGTGGGACATTGGCAAAATACAAATTAAATGTTTTTGTCAACAATATACTATAAATGCAACCAGGTCACTGAACACAGCCGTGAGAGAACTGGAGTCCAAAATCCTCCTCCTAGAGGAAAGTTTAAATTCAGAATTTAAAGAACAGACCCTGGAGAACCTAAAGGAGCAGAAAATCGCGCTGGGGAGCTTGCTGAAGGAAAGAGTGAAGGGGGCGATTGTGCGTTCCAGATTCATGGAGTTGAGAGACATGGATGCCCCCACTAGTTTCTTCTTCAACCTGGAGAGGAAGAGAGCGGACAGTAGACAGCTGTGTTGTATCAGGACTCCTGGTGGGAAAGAACTGCACACCCGGGAGGAAATCAGCAGAGAGGCGGTGCGTTTTTACAAGGAACTTTATAATAAAGAACTGTGCAACATAGAGGACACTGAGCGGCTGCTCCAGGGGTTACCCAGCCTCAGTGAGAAGGAGCAGATTCAGCTGGACGCACCGCTGACCCACCAGGAGATGACCGCCGCTGTCAAGCAGCTCTCCAGCGGAAAGGTTCCCGGGATCGATGGACTGCCAGCAGAATTTTATAATAATTTCTGGGATATAATGGGGGAGGATTTGCTCCAGGTTCTGAGAGAGAGCCTCAGCCACAAGGAACTGCCTCTTAGCTGCCGTAGGGCAGTGGTTACACTGCTGCCCAAGAAGGGAGACCTATGCCAGCTTAAAAATTGGAGACCTGTGTCAATTTTATGTTCTGATTTAAAGATTTTATCCAAAACAATCGCTAATAGATTAAAAAGTGTTATTGGAACTGTAATACATATGGATCAAACATATTGTATACCGGGTCGCTCTATTTTTGATAACTTGTTTTTTATTCGAGATTTTTTAACTGTAAGTGATATTTGTGATTTTAATGTAGGAATGGTCTCCCTGGATCAAGAGAAGGCTTTCGACAGAGTCGACCACACCTACCTCTTTCATACACTGGAAGCCTTCGGGTTCGGTCCTGGTTTTATTTCTTATATTCGGCTTTTATATTCCAACATTTTTAGTATTTTAAAGATCAACAATGGGCTGAGTCAGCCCTTCCCAGTGTGCAGGGGTATAAGGCAGGGCTGTGCCCTGTCTGGTATGCTGTATTCACTGGTTATAGAGCCCCTGCTGCACCTGCTGAGGGTCAGGCTAGCTGGATGGACAGTGCCCTCCTCGCCCTCCACACCCTCCTCTGCCACAGTGAAGGTGTCTGCCTACGCAGACGATGTGACTGTGTTTGTGAGGGGGGATGCAGATGTCCAAGCGCTGCAGCAGACTCTAAATGAGTTCCAGAGAGCATCTTCTGCCAGAGTAAACTGGGCAAAATGTGACACCTTCCTGTCAGGCGGCTGGGATGAGGGCACCCCTCCTTTCCTGCCTGAGGGGCTGAAATGGAACAGAACAGGTATTAAAGTGTTGGGGGTGCACCTCGGAACAGAAAACTACATGAAAAAGAACTGGGAGGGTTTGTTGGATAGGGTGAGGGGGCGGCTGCAGAGGTGGAAGGGACTGCTGGCTCAACTGTCCTTCAAGGGCCGGGTGCTTGTTATTAATAATCTGGTGGCCTCTAGCTTGTGGCACAAGCTGGTATGCTTGGACCCACCCCAGGGCCTGGTGAAGGAGATCCAGAGAGTGTTGCTGGAGTTCTTTTGGAGCGGGAGACACAGTTTGAGGCCGGCAGTCCTCTACCTCCCTAGTGATGAGGGGGGGCAGGGGCTAGTCAGCATTGCCAGCAGGGTGGCAGCCTTCAGACTGCAGGCGGTTCAGAGACTCCTGTACACTGAGGAGGAGGCTCATTGGAAGAGGCTGGCCTGTTTCCTTCTCAATAGATTTGGGGGGCTGGGGTTAGGAAAACACCTGTTTTTAATTGAGAACACCAGTTTTAGTAAAGCAGGACTTCCTCCTTTTTATCAAAGTATTTTAAAAGCCTGGCAGCTGGTGAGGGTGGAAAGGGATGTGGAGTCCTTGACAAGGCAGGACCTGTTTGAGGAGCCCCTATTTTTTAATCCACTCTTTCCAGTTAAGTTCCTCCAGTCGATGACGTTCTGTGCCAGTTTTTTAAAAGCAGGTGTAACCAGGATGGTCCACCTGTTAAACCTTGAGCTCTCCTGCTGGCTAACTGCCTCCCAGCTAACTGCACAGCTAGGCTGGCACTCAGAGAGGCTTGCAGAAAGACTGATGGGTGAGTTGAGGGGCTGCCTCTCCCCGCGGCTCAAGGCAGTCCTGAGGGAGGAGTTGTCCAGAGGCACAGAGCAGAGACAGCTTTCCTTATTTCCAGGGATGATCGTGTCACCAGCAGTAGGTGAGGAAGGTGAGGGCGGTGGAGAGAATGGAGGGACTTTGCTTAAATTGCAGAATGTGGAGGAAATGATCTTTCACACAATGAATGGAAAACAGATATGCAAATTGTGTGTTAAAGCCACAGAGTATAGTAGGCTAAGGGGTCTGGTAGACTCTAAGTGGCGAGCTTACTTGGCTGTAGAGGAGGGGCACAGGCCGGTGTGGAGGGTGCTGTACAAACCGCCTCTCGCCAAGAGAGTGGGGGACCTGCAGTGGAAGATTCTACACTGCATTGTGTCCACAGGCAGGTTTCTCCATAGAGTGGACCCCAGCATCAGTGAGCAGTGGACTTTTTGCTCAGCAGAGGAAACTCTCTTTCATGCCTACAGTGAGTGTGAGAGGCTACTGCAGGGAATCCTGAATAATTTAAGGGTCGTTTTTAGTAAGGAGCTTTTTATTTTTGGGATTCTATACAGTTTTAAAATGAAAAACAGGTGTGTTCTTATTAATTTTTTATTTGGACAGGCAAAATTGGCTATTTTAAAGACAAGGAAAAATCAACTCTCTGGTTCTGGACTGACCAGTTTAGTGGTTCAGTTCAGGGTGCTCGTGGTCAGCCAGATCAGAGTAGAGTTTGAGTATTTTAAACTGGTCAGTAACCTGGAGGACTTTCAGGAGAGGTGGTGTGTGGGAGACGCCTTGTGTGCTGTGAGTGAGGAGGGGGAGCTCCAGTTTTTGTTCTAATTTTATTTAATTTTTGTTTTACAGTGTTTTATTTTGGCTTTTATCTGTTTTCAACAAAGAAAAAAACACTGTTTAATATTGATTTTTTAATGATCCTTTTATTTTGTTTAAAATCTGTTTTTAAGGAGAATACGATATATTTTGGGATTTTTTAAATTTTGCTCAGGCAGTAGGAATCTTAACTTTTGTTGTGTTTTACCTTTATTTGAATTTTAATGGATTTTATTTGGAATATTTAAATAAAGGATCTTAAAAGTCTCTGTCTCTCTCTCTCTTGGGCATCCTCACCATCAGTTCATTTGAAGACTTTCAGAGGGCCAGGCTGCAGCAGTGCCTGAATCCGGCGCTCAGACAGCAGCTCCAGGAGAAACACTTTGCTGAACTTGCTGCCCTCGAGGATGCTGCAGCAAGAGAAAATGTGAAAATGTCTGTATGGGGGATATCGGCAACACCAGGGACAGGAGCACTTGCTGTGGCTCACACTGCTTTAGAATGGGCACCAAAGTTTGTACTACAGCTCTTTAACAAGAAAGTTAGGTGTCAAAACCAGCCTGACACACTTATAATCAAGTTGAACGTAACTTGAATGAGGGCAATTCCCTGACACACACGGGAGACAGAAGGTTTCGTTGCAGTTTACTGTGCTCGGGGGGGGACATTCAATGCCTTGGAAATGTTCTTATATCCTAGCCCTGATTGGTGTTTTTGAAGAACCTTATTCCGGATTTGCTTTGAATGTTCCTTCGTCTTCATGATGTAGTTTTTGTTAGGAAATGTACTAACCAACTGTGAGACATCCCAGAGACAGGTGTATTTAACCTGAAATCATGTGAAACACCTTAACTGCACACAGGTGTACTCCATTCAACTAATTATATGACTTCTAAAGACAACTGGTTGCACCAGAGACAATGTAAAGTCAAAAATAAATTCTTTATTAAACAAAAATAATCAAATAACTAGGCACAAGGGCCAACAGAAAGAGGTTCAAACAGAAATAATCAAAATTAATTTACAAAACAAACGGTCAGGTTCCAGGTCTTTTAAAACAAGACACTCCTTTATTCTAAACACAAAACTCTCCAACACAAAAGCAAACACCCAAACAAAAGAACACCCTCCCAGCCAAGGCCTCTCCCCTGGCTTTTATGCCCTGTGGCTGGAGCCCAATTAATCAATAATTACTAATTATTCAATTAGAGCTCCAGCCACATTCTCACATGTTTTCCTGGCAGGGAGAAATTTAACCCCCTCCCTGCCAGTTCCAAACATATTCATATAGATGGGGAGTTCCCCGTTACAGTGTGTCATAGCAAAGGGGTTGAATACTTAAGCAATCAATTATTTTCTGTTTTGTATTTGTAATTAATTTAGAACAATTTGTAGATTTTATTTTTCACTTTGACATTATGGACTTTTTTGTGTTGATCATTAGCAAAAACTCCTAATTAAATCCATTTTGATTCCATGTTGTAACACAATAAAATGTGAAAAAGTCCAAGGGGGGTGAATACTTTTGAGAGCCACTGTATGTGTGTGCATTCATCTATATGTGTGTGTTTTGCTTGCTTTTTTTTTCTTTAGGGTTTATTACATTTAGAAATCTGACCTAAATGGTTTTAAATTTGTCTATGGTGCCATGATGTTTTCCAGCTTCAGCTTTGGCGATTCAAAGCGTTAAGCATACAGCAGGGTAGTCTTGCATAGCCTACAGTACCTGTAGTGCCTTCTTAGGACTGTGCTGACTGGTATAAAAACGTCCCATTACAGAAGGGAATTGCCTGAGTTAGCAGGTGACTTGATGGGCTGTAAGTAGAATCGCTGTGCACAATTTGAATAATGCAAGAATTAGAAATTGTTTTCCTTGCATCAAGTACAATTGATTGTATTTCACCTACATTCTTTTTTTGTATAATAATATTCTTTTAAAAGGTGCTGCGTTGCTGGCAATGGAGACAGCAGCTACATCAAACTTTCTCTCATTGACAATGTGACCCTACACTGAGGGAACCCCTCTCTTTGACAATGTGACCCTACACTGAGGGAACCCCTCTCTTTGACAATGTGACCCTACACTGAGGAACAACTCTCTTTGACAATGTGACCCTACACTGAGGAACAACTCTCTTTGACAATGTGACCCTACACTGAGGGAACCCCTCTC
Organism: Polyodon spathula; assembly: GCF_017654505.1. NCBI lineage: Eukaryota > Metazoa > Chordata > Actinopteri > Acipenseriformes > Polyodontidae > Polyodon > Polyodon spathula. Next base: position 745 of record NW_024472867.1, on the reverse strand, counting down.
TTTGACAATGTGACCCTACACTGAGGGAACCCCTCTCTTTGACAATGTGACCCTACACTGAGGGAACCCCTCTCTTTGACAATGTGACCCTACACTGAGGGTACCCCTCTCTTTGACAATGTGACCCTACACTGAGGGTACCCCTCTCTTTGACAACCCTGTGACCCTACACTGAGGGAACCCCTCTCTTTGACAATGTGACCCTACACTGAGGGAACCCCTCTCTTTGACAATGTGACCCTACACTGAGGGAACCCCTCTCTTTGACAATGTGACCCTACACTGAGGGAACCCCTCTCTTTGACAATGTGACCCTACACTGAGGGAACCCCTCTCTTTGACAATGTGACCCTACACTGAGGGTACCCCTCTCTTTGACAATGTGACCCTACACTGAGGGTACCCCTCTCTTTTGGGGAGAGGGTTTTTTCCCCTCTCCATTCCCACCTGATCCTCGAGATACTGCTTGCTTGTTGGTGTGCATTCAGAGATGAAGTGCTTCTGTCTGACAATCCACAGAACCACCAGGTCCCCCTTTGCTGCATTCTGTTGACAATGTAAGTGTTCGATGGAAGAAGCAGTGCCGCACTTTATAAATAAGGATTGCATTAAAAAAAAACCTTCTAAAAAAATAGTTGTCAGCTGTTCATGCTCATTATTAAAAGCCAGGGTAAAAGGTTTCCAGCCCTTGGGATCAAAAAACTCTGGGATTGTAAACCCTCCCTGCAGTGGTTCATGTAGTGCA
>NW_024472866.1:0-8000 GCF_017654505.1 Polyodon spathula | reverse complement strand
CAGTGCTGAACTGACAGGCAATGGCAGGCATGTGACTATAGTCTTGAGAGGTTTGCTTTTCTTTTCTAGCAGGTGTCACCACTTAGCAGCGGTGCCTCACTATTCCTATTATAGGGAAGAGGAGTAAATGGGAAGAGAATATCAATACATATTGTACTAGGAAATGAAAGAATGGATCAGTTAAATTAATAATATTTAAAAAAAAAACCTGTTTTGTAAATCAGAGACTGCAAGCTTGCTGATTTAAGGTAAACCCTGTTTAGTAGATCAGAGGCTGCAAGCTTCCTGATTTAAGGTAAACCCTGGTTAGTAGATCAGAGGCTGCAAGCTTCTTGATTTAAGGAAAATACTGTTTAGTAGATCAGAGGCTGCAAGCTTCTTGATTTAAGGAAAATCATGTTTTGTAGATCAGAGGCTGCAAGCTTTTTGATTTAAGGAAAACCCTGTTTTGTAGATCAGAGGCTGCAAGTTTTGCATTGCCAAAAATACATTTCTGTTTGACTGTAATAACTGGGAAATAAAACATTTTAAAAAGTAATTTAAAAATGTACAGAGAGTTTAATGTGTGTAGATATGTGTGAAGTGTTAATAGAGTTTACTGTGTGCAGATCTGTTTGAAGTGTTAATAGAGTTTACTGTGTGCAGATCTGTGTGAAGTGTTAGTAGAGATTTACTGTGTGCAGATCTGTGTGAAGTGTTAGTAGAGTTTACTGTGTGCAGATCTGTGTGAAGTGTTAGTAGAGTTTACTGTGTGCAGATCTGTGTGAAGTGTTAGTAGAGTTTACTGTGTGCAGATCTGTGTGAAGTGTTAGTAGAGTTTACTGTGTGCAGATCTGTGTGAAGTGTTAGTAGAGTTTACTGTGTGCAGATCTGTGTGAAGTGTTAGTAGAGTTTACTGTGTGCAGATCTGTGTGAAGTGTTAGTAGAGTTTACTGTGTGCAGATCTGTGTGAAGTGTTAGTAGATAATTTACTGTGTGCAGATCTGTGTGAAGTGTTAGTAGAGTTTACTGTGTGCAGATCTGTGTGAAGTGTTAGTAGAGTTTACTGTGTGCAGATCTGTGTGAAGTGTTAGTAGATAGTTTACTGTGTGCAGATCTGTGTGAAGTGTTAGTAGAGTTTACTGTGTGCAGATCTGTGTGAAGTGTTAGTAGAGTTTACTGTGTGCAGATCTGTGTGAAGTGTTAGTAGAGTTTACTGTGTGCAGATCTGTGTGAAGTGTTAGTAGAGTTTACTGTGTGCAGATCTGTGTGAAGTGTTAGTAGATAGTTTACTGTGTGCAGATCTGTGTGAAGTGTTAGTAGAGTTTACTGTGTGCAGATCTGTGTGAAGTGTTAGTAGAGAGTTTACTGTGTGCAGATCTGTGTGAAGTGTTAGTAGAGTTTACTGTGTGCAGATCTGTGTGAAGTGTTAGTAGAGTTTACTGTGTGCAGATCTGTGTGAAGTGTTAGTAGAGTTTACTGTGTGCAGATCTGTGTGAAGTGTTAGTAGATAGTTTACTGTGTGCAGATCTGTGTGAAGTGTTAGTAGAGTTTACTGTGTGCAGATCTGTGTGAAGTGTTAGTAGAGTTTACTGTGTGCAGATCTGTGTGAAGTGTTAGTAGAGTTTACTGTGTGCAGATCTGTGTGAAGTGTTAGTAGAGAGTACCAGAGGCAACACGAACTGCAGTGTAGACAAACATATATCAAATTGATTCAAGGATGACAACTTCACAATCATTCATTACTGTGTGCAGATCTGTGTGAAGTGTTAGTAGAGTTTACTGTGTGCAGATCTGTGTGAAGTGTTAGTAGAGATCTGTTTACTGTGTGCAGATCTGTGTGAAGTGTTAGTAGAGTGTGAAGTTTACTGTGTGCAGATCTGTGTGAAGTGTTAGTAGAGTTTACTGTGTGCAGATCTGTGTGAAGTGTTAGTAGAGTTTACTGTGTGCAGATCTGTGTGAAGTGTTAGTAGAGTTTACTGTGTGCAGATCTGTGTGAAGTGTTAGTAGAGAGTTTACTGTGTGCAGATCTGTGTGAAGTGTTAATAGAGTTTACTGTGTGCAGATCTGTGTGAAGTGTTAGTAGAGTTTACTGTGTGCAGATCTGTGTGAAGTGTTAGTAGAGTTTACTGTGTGCAGATCTGTGTGAAGTGTTAGTAGATAGTTTACTGTGTGCAGATCTGTGTGAAGTGTTAGTAGAGTTTACTGTGTGCAGATCTGTGTGAAGTGTTAGTAGAGTTTTACTGTGTGCAGATCTGTGTGAAGTGTTAGTAGAGTTTACTGTGTGCAGATCTGTGTGAAGTGTTAGTAGAGTTTACTGTGTGCAGATCTGTGTGAAGTGTTAGTAGAGTTTACTGTGTGCAGATCTGTGTGAAGTGTTAGTAGAGTTTACTGTGTGCAGATCTGTGTGAAGTGTTAGTAGAGTTTACTGTGTGCAGATCTGTGTGAAGTGTTAGTAGAGTTTACTGTGTGCAGATCTGTGTGAAGTGTTAGTAGAGTTTACTGTGTGCAGATCTGTGTGAAGTGTTAGTAGAGTTTACTGTGTGCAGATCTGTGTGAAGTGTTAGTAGAGTTTACTGTGTGCAGATCTGTGTGAAGTGTTAGTAGAGTTTACTGTGTGCAGATCTGTGTGAAGTGTTAGTAGAGAGTTTACTGTGTGCAGATCTGTGTGAAGTGTTAGTAGAGTTTACTGTGTGCAGATCTGTGTGAAGTGTTAGTAGAGTTTACTGTGTGCAGATCTGTGTGAAGTGTTAGTAGAGAGTTTACTGTGTGCAGATCTGTGTGAAGTGTTAGTAGAGTTTACTGTGTGCAGATCTGTGTGAAGTGTTAGTAGAGTTTACTGTGTGCAGATCTGTGTGAAGTGTTAGTAGAGTTTACTGTGTGCAGATCTGTGTGAAGTGTTAGTAGAGTTTACTGTGTGCAGATCTGTGTGAAGTGTTAGTAGAGTTTACTGTGTGCAGATCTGTGTGAAGTGTTAGTAGAGTTTACTGTGTGCAGATCTGTGTGAAGTGTTAGTAGAGTTTACTGTGTGCAGATCTGTGTGAAGTGTTAGTAGAGTTTACTGTGTGCAGATCTGTGTGAAGTGTTAGTAGAGTTTACTGTGTGCAGATCTGTGTGAAGTGTTAGTAGAGTTTACTGTGTGCAGATCTGTGTGAAGTGTTAGTAGAGAGTTTACTGTGTGCAGATCTGTGTGAAGTGTTAGTAGAGTTTACTGTGTGCAGATCTGTGTGAAGTGTTAGTAGAGTTTACTGTGTGCAGATCTGTGTGAAGTGTTAGTAGAGTTTACTGTGTGCAGATCTGTGTGAAGTGTTAGTAGAGAGTTTACTGTGTGCAGATCTGTGTGAAGTGTTAGTAGAGTTTACTGTGTGCAGATCTGTGTGAAGTGTTAGTAGAGTTTACTGTGTGCAGATCTGTGTGAAGTGTTAGTAGAGTTTACTGTGTGCAGATCTGTGTGAAGTGTTAGTAGAGTTTACTGTGTGCAGATCTGTGTGAAGTGTTAGTAGAGTTTACTGTGTGCAGATCTGTGTGAAGTGTTAGTAGAGTTTACTGTGTGCAGATCTGTGTGAAGTGTTAGTAGAGTTTACTGTGTGCAGATCTGTGTGAAGTGTTAGTAGAGTTTACTGTGTGCAGATCTGTGTGAAGTGTTACTAGAGTTTACTGTGTGCAGATCTGTGTGAAGTGTTACTAGAGTTTACTGTGTGCAGATCTGTGTGAAGTGTTAGTAGATAATTTACTGTGTGCAGATCTGTGTGAAGTGTTAATAGAGTTTACTGTGTGCAGATCTGTGTGAAGTGTTAGTAGAGTTTACTGTGTGCAGATCTGTGTGAAGTGTTAGTAGAGTTTACTGTGTGCAGATCTGTGTGAAGTGTTAGTAGAGAGTTTACTGTGTGCAGATCTGTGTGAAGTGTTAGTAGAGTTTACTGTGTGCAGATCTGTGTGAAGTGTTAGTAGAGTTTACTGTGTGCAGATCTGTGTGAAGTGTTAGTAGAGTTTACTGTGTGCAGATCTGTGTGAAGTGTTAGTAGAGTTTACTGTGTGCAGATCTGTGTGAAGTGTTAGTAGAGTTTACTGTGTGCAGATCTGTGTGAAGTGTTAGTAGAGTTTACTGTGTGCAGATCTGTGTGAAGTGTTAGTAGAGTTTACTGTGTGCAGATCTGTGTGAAGTGTTAGTAGAGTTTACTGTGTGCAGATCTGTGTGAAGTGTTAGTAGAGAGTTTACTGTGTGCAGATCTGTGTGAATGTGTTAGTAGTGTTAGTAGAGTTTACTGTGTGCAGATCTGTGTGAAGTGTTAGTAGAGAGTTTACTGTGTGCAGATCTGTGTGAAGTGTTAGTAGAGTTTACTGTGTGCAGATCTGTGTGAAGTGTTAGTAGAGAGTTTACTGTGTGCAGATCTGTGTGAAGTGTTAGTAGAGTTTACTGTGTGCAGATCTGTGTGAAGTGTTAGTAGAGAGTTTACTGTGTGCAGATCTGTGTGAAGTGTTAGTAGAGTTTACTGTGTGCAGATCTGTGTGAAGTGTTAGTAGAGTTTACTGTGTGCAGATCTGTGTGAAGTGTTAGTAGAGTTTACTGTGTGCAGATCTGTGTGAAGTGTTAGTAGAGTTTACTGTGTGCAGATCTGTGTGAAGTGTTAGTAGAGTTTACTGTGTGCAGATCTGTGTGAAGTGTTAATAGAGTTTACTGTGTGCAGATCTGTGTGAAGTGTTAGTAGAGTTTACTGTGTGCAGATCTGTGTGAAGTGTTAGTAGAGTTTACTGTGTGCAGATCTGTGTGAAGTGTTAGTAGAGAGTTTACTTTGTGCAGATCTGTGTGAAGTGTTAGTAGAGTTTACTGTGTGCAGATCTGTGTGAAGTGTTAGTAGAGTTTACTGTGTGCAGATCTGTGTGAAGTGTTAGTAGATAGTTTACTGTGTGCAGATCTGTGTGAAGTGTTAGTAGAGAGTTTACTGTGTGCAGATCTGTGTGAAGTGTTAGTAGAGTTTACTGTGTGCAGATCTGTGTGAAGTGTTAGTAGAGTTTACTGTGTGCAGATCTGTGTGAAGTGTTAGTAGAGTTTACTGTGTGCAGATCTTTGTGAAGTGTTACTAGAGTTTACTGTGTGCAGATCTGTGTGAAGTGTTAGTAGAGATTACTGTGTGCAGATCTGTGTGAAGTGTTAGTAGAGTTTACTGTGTGCAGATCTGTGTGAAGTGTTAGTAGAGAGTTTACTGTGTGCAGATCTGTGTGAAGTGTTAGTAGAGTTTACTGTGTGCAGATCTGTGTGAAGTGTTAGTAGAGTTTACTGTGTGCAGATCTGTGTGCAGATCTGTGTGAAGTGTTAGTAGATAATTTACTGTGTGCAGATCTGTGTGAAGTGTTAATAGAGTTTACTGTGTGCAGATCTGTGTGAAGTGTTAGTAGAGAGTTTACTGTGTGCAGATCTGTGTGAAGTGTTAGTAGAGTTTACTGTGTGCAGATCTGTGTGAAGTGTTAGTAGAGTTTACTGTGTGCAGATCTGTGTGAAGTGTTAGTAGAGTTTACTGTGTGCAGATCTGTGTGAAGTGTTAGTAGAGTTTACTGTGTGCAGATCTGTGTGAAGTGTTAGTAGAGTTTACTGTGTGCAGATCTGTGTGAAGTGTTAGTAGAGTTTACTGTGTGCAGATCTGTGTGAAGTGTTAGTAGAGTTTACTGTGTGCAGATCTGTGTGAAGTGTTAGTAGAGTTTACTGTGTGCAGATCTGTGTGAAGTGTTAGTAGAGTTTACTGTGTGCAGATCTGTGTGAAGTGTTAGTAGAGTTTACTGTGTGCAGATCTGTGTGAAGTGTTAGTAGAGTTTACTGTGTGCAGATCTGTGTGAAGTGTTAGTAGAGTTTGTTAGTAGAGTTTACTGTGTGCAGATCTGTGGGAAGCGTTAGTAGAGTTTACTGTCTGCAGATCTGTGTGAAGTGTTAGTAGAGAGTTTACTGTGTGCAGATCTGTGTGAAGTGTTAGTAGAGTTTACTGTGTGCAGATCTGTGTGAAGTGTTAGTAGATAGTTTACTGTGTGCATATCTGTGTGAAGTGTTAGTAGAGATTTTACTGTGTGCAGATCTGTGTGAAGTGTTAATAGAGTTTACTGTGTGTAGATCTGTGTGAAGTGTTAGTAGTGTTTACTGTGTGCAGACATGTGTGAAGTGTTAGTAGATAGTTTACTGTGTGCAGATCTGTGTGAAGTGTTAGTAGAGTTTACAGTGTGCAGATATGTGTGAAGTATTAGTAGAGTTTGTTGTGTGCAGATCTGTGTGAAGTGTTAGAAGAGTTTACTGTGTGCAGATCTGTGTGAAGTGTTAGTAGAGTTTACTGTGTGCAGATCTGTGTGAAGTGTTAGTAGAGAGTTTACTGTGTGCAGATCTGTGTGAAGTGTTAGTAGAGTTTACTGTGTGCAGATCTGTGTGAAGTGTTAGTAGAGTTTACTGTGTGCAGATCTGTGTGAAGTGTTAGTAGAGTTTACTGTGTGCAGATCTGTGTGAAGTGTTAGTAGAGTTTACTGTGTGCAGATCTGTGTGAAGTGTTAGTAGAGAGTTTACTGTGTGCAGATCTGTGTGAAGTGTTAGTAGAGTTTACTGTGTGCAGATCTGTGTGAAGTGTTAGTAGAGTTTACTGTGTGCAGATCTGTGTGAAGTGTTAGTAGAGAGTTTACTGTGTGCAGATCTGTGTGAAGTGTTAGTAGAGTTTACTGTGTGCAGATCTGTGTGAAGTGTTAGTAGAGTTTACTGTGTGCAGATCTGTGTGAAGTGTTAGTAGATAGTTTACTGTGTGCAGATCTGTGTGAAGTGTTAGTAGAGAGTTTACTGTGTGCAGATCTGTGTGAAGTGTTAGTAGAGAGTTTACTGTGTGCAGATCTGTGTGAAGTGTTAGTAGAGTTTACTGTGTGCAGATCTGTGTGAAGTGTTAATAGAGTTTACTGTGTGCAGATCTGTGTGAAGTGTTAGTAGAGTTTACTGTGTGCAGATCTGTGTGAAGTGTTAGTAGATAGTTTACTGTGTGCAGATCTGTGTGAAGTGTTAGTAGAGTTTACTGTGTGCAGATCTGTGTGAAGTGTTAGTAGAGAGTTTACTGTGTGCAGATCTGTGTGAAGTGTTAGTAGAGTTTATTGTGTGCAGATCTGTGTGAAGTGTTAGTAGAGTTTACTGTGTGCAGATCTGTGTGAAGTGTTAGTAGAGTTTACTGTGTGCAGATCTGTGTGAAGTGTTAGTAGAGTTTACTGTGTGCAGATCTGTGTGAAGTGTTAGTAGATAATTTACTGTGTGCAGATCTGTGTGAAGTGTTAGTAGAGTTTACTGTGTGCAGATCTGTGTGAAGTGTTAGTAGAGTTTACTGTGTGCAGATCTGTGTGAAGATCTAGTAGAGACTGTGTGCAGATCTGTGTGAAGTGTTAGTAGAGTTTACTGTGTGCAGATCTGTGTGAAGTGTTAGTAGAGTTTACTGTGTGCAGATCTGTGTGAAGTGTTAGTAGAGTTTACTGTGTGCAGATCTGTGTGAAGTGTTAGTAGAGAGTTTACTGTGTGCAGATCTGTGTGAAGTGTTAGTAGAGTTTACTGTCTGCAGAACTGTGTGAAGTGTTAGTAGATAAGTTTACTGTGTGCAGATCTGTGTGAAGTGTTAGTAGAGTTTACTGTGTGCAGATTTACTGTGTGCAGATCTGTGTGAAGTGTTAGTAGAGTTTACTGTGTGCAGATCTGTGTGAAGTGTTAGTAGAGTTTACTGTGTGCAGATCTGTGTGAAGTGTTAGTAGAGTTTACTGTGTGCAGATCTGTGTGAAGTGTTAGTAGAGTTTACTGTGTGCAGATCTGTGTGAAGTGTTAGTAGATAGTTTACTGTGTGCAGATCTGTGTGAAGTGTGTAGAGAGTTTACTGTGTGCAGATCTGTGTGAAGTGTTAGTAGAGTTTACTGTGTGCAGATCTGTGTGAAGTGTTAGTAGAGTTTACTGTGTGCAGATCTGTGTGAAGTGTTAGTAGAGTTTTACTGTGTGCAGATCTGTGTGAAGTGTTAGTAGAGTTTACTGT
>NW_024472865.1:0-6361 GCF_017654505.1 Polyodon spathula | reverse complement strand
GTGCAGATCTGTGTGAAGTGTTAGTAGAGTTTACTGTGTGCAGATCTGTGTGAAGTGTTAGTAGAGAGTTTACTGTGTGCAGATCTGTGTGAAGTGTTAGTAGAGTTTACTGTGTGCAGATCTGTGTGAAGTGTTAGTAGAGTTTACTGTGTGCAGATCTGTGTGAAGTGTTAGTAGAGAGTTTACTGTGTGCAGATCTGTGTGAAGTGTTAGTAGAGTTTACTGTGTGCAGATCTGTGTGAAGTGTTAGTAGAGTTTACTGTGTGCAGATCTGTGTGAAGTGTTAGTAGAGTTTACTGTGTGCAGATCTGTGTGAAGTGTTAGTAGAGTTTACTGTGTGCAGATCTGTGTGAAGTGTTAGTAGAGTTTACTGTGTGCAGATCTGTGTGAAGTGTTAGATCTGTGTGAAGTGTTAGTAGAGTTTACTGTGTGCAGATCTGTGTGAAGTGTTAGTAGAGAGTTTACTGTGTGCAGATCTGTGTGAAGTGTTAGTAGAGTTTACTGTGTGCAGATCTGTGTGAAGTGTTAGTAGAGTTTACTGTGTGCAGATCTGTGTGAAGTGTTAGTAGAGTTTACTGTGTGCAGATCTGTGTGAAGTGTTAGTAGAGTTTACTGTGTGCAGATCTGTGTGAAGTGTTAGTAGATAATTTACTGTGTGCAGATCTGTGTGAAGTGTTAGTATAGAGTTTACTGTGTGCAGATCTGTGTGAAGTGTTAGTAGAGTTTACTGTGTGCAGATCTGTGTGAAGTGTTAGTAGAGTTTACTGTGTGCAGATCTGTGTGAAGTGTTAGTAGAGAGTTTACTGTGTGCAGATCTGTGTGAAGTGTTAGTAGAGTTTACTGTGTGCAGATCTGTGTGAAGTGTTAGTAGAGTTTACTGTGTGCAGATCTGTGTGAAGTGTTAGTAGAGTTTACTGTGTGCAGATCTGTGTGAAGTGTTAGTAGAGTTTACTGTGTGCAGATCTGTGTGAAGTGTTAGTAGAGTTTACTGTGTGCAGATCTGTGTGAAGTGTTAGTAGAGTTTACTGTGTGCAGATCTGTGTGAAGTGTTAGTAGAGTTTACTGTGTGCAGATCTGTGTGAAGTGTTAGTAGAGTTTACTGTGTGCAGATCTGTGTGAAGTGTTAGTAGAGTTTACTGTGTGCAGATCTGTGTGAAGTGTTAGTAGAGTTTACTGTGTGCAGATCTGTGTGAAGTGTTAGTAGAGTTTACTGTGTGCAGATCTGTGTGAAGTGTTAGTAGAGAGTTTACTGTGTGCAGATCTGTGTGAAGTGTTAGTAGAGAGTTTACTGTGTGCAGATCTGTGTGAAGTGTTAGTAGAGTTTACTGTGTGCAGATCTGTGTGAAGTGTTAGTAGAGTTTACTGTGTGCAGATCTGTGTGAAGTGTTAGTAGAGTTTACTGTGTGCAGATCTGTGTGAAGTGTTAGTAGAGTTTACTGTGTGCAGATCTGTGTGAAGTGTTAGTAGAGTTTACTGTGTGCAGATCTGTGTGAAGTGTTAGTAGAGTTTACTGTGTGCAGATCTGTGTGAAGTGTTAGTAGAGAGTTTACTGTGTGCAGATCTGTGTGAAGTGTTAGTAGAGTTTACTGTGTGCAGATCTGTGTGAAGTGTTAGTAGAGAGTTTTACTGTGTGCAGATCTGTGTGAAGTGTTAGTAGAGTTTACTGTGTGCAGATCTGTGTGAAGTGTTAGTAGAGTTTACTGTGTGCAGATCTGTGTGAAGTGTTAGTAGAGTTTACTGTGTGCAGATCTGTGTGAAGTGTTAGTAGAGAGTTTACTGTGTGCAGATCTGTGTGAAGTGTTAGTAGAGTTTACTGTGTGCAGATCTGTGTGAAGTGTTAGTAGAGTTTACTGTGTGCAGATCTGTGTGAAGTGTTAGTAGAGAGTTTACTGTGTGCAGATCTGTGTGAAGTGTTAGTAGAGTTTACTGTGTGCAGATCTGTGTGAAGTGTTAGTAGAGAGTTTACTGTGTGCAGATCTGTGTGAAGTGTTAGTAGAGTTTATTGTGTGCAGATCTGTGTGAAGTGTTAGTAGAGTTTACTGTGTGCAGATCTGTGTGAAGTGTTAGCAGAGTTTACTGTGTGCAGATCTCGGTGAAGTGTTAGTAGAGTTTACTGTGTGCAGATCTGTGTGAAGTGTTAGTAGAGTTTACTGTGTGCAGATCTGTGTGAAGTGTTAGTAGAGTTTACTGTGTGCAGATCTGTGTGAAGTGTTAGTAGAGTTTACTGTGTGCAGATCTGTGTGAAGTGTTAGTAGAGAGTTTACTGTGTGCAGATCTGTGTGAAGTGTTAGTAGAGTTTACTGTGTGCAGATCTGTGTGAAGTGTTAGTAGAGTTTATTGTGTGCAGATCTGTGTGAAGTGTTAGTAGAGAGTTTACTGTTTGCAGATCTGTGTGAAGTGTTAGTAGAGTTTACTCTGTGCAGATCTGTGTGAAGTGTTAGTAGAGTTTACTGTGTGCAGATCTGTGTGAAGTGTTAGTAGAGAGTTTACTGTGTGCAGATCTGTGTGAAGTGTTAGTAGAGTTTACTGTGTGCAGATCTGTGTGAAGTGTTACTAGAGTTTACTGTGTGCAGATCTGTGTGAAGTGTTAGTAGAGTTTACTGTGTGCAGATCTGTGTGAAGTGTTAGTAGAGAGTTTACTGTGTGCAGATCTGTGTGAAGTGTTAGTAGAGTTTACTGTGTGCAGATCTGTGTGAAGTGTTAGTAGAGTTTACTGTGTGCAGATCTGTGTGAAGTGTTAGTAGATAGTTTACTGTGTGCAGATCTGTGTGAAGTGTTAGTAGAGAGTTTACTGTGCAGATCTGTGTGAAGTGTTAGTAGTGAGTTTACTGTGTGCAGATCTGTGTGAAGTGTTAGTAGAGTTTACTGTGTGCAGATCTGTGTGAAGTGTTAGTAGAGTTTACTGTGTGCAGATCTGTGTGAAGTGTTAGTAGAGTTTACTGTGTGCAGATCTGTGTGAAGTGTTAGTAGAGTTTACTGTGTGCAGATCTGTGTGAAGTGTTAGTAGAGTTTACTGTGTGCAGATCTGTGTGAAGTGTTAGTAGAGTTTACTGTGTGCAGATCTGTGTGAAGTGTTAGTAGAGTTTACTGTGTGCAGATCTGTGTGAAGTGTTAGTAGAGTTTACTGTGTGCAGATCTGTGTGAAGTGTTAGTAGAGTTTACTGTGTGCAGATCTGTGTGAAGTGTTAGTAGATAGTTTACTGTGTGCAGATCTGTGTGAAGTGTTAGTAGAGTTTACTGTGTGCAGATCTGTGTGAAGTGTTAGTAGAGTTTACTGTGTGCAGATCTGTGTGAAGTGTTAGTAGACTGTTTACTGTGTGAAGTGTTAGTAGATCTGTGTGAAGTGTTAGTAGAGAGTTTACTGTGTGTAGATCTGTGTGAAGTGTTAGTAGAGTTTACTGTGTGCAGATCTGTGTGAAGTGTTAGTAGAGTTTACTGTGTGCAGATCTGTGTGAAGTGTTAGTAGATAGTTTACTGTGTGCAGATCTGTGTGAAGTGTTAGTAGATAGTTTACTGTGTGCAGATCTGTGTGAAGTGTTAGTAGAGTTTACTGTGTGCAGATCTGTGTGAAGTGTTAGTAGAGTTTACTGTGTGCAGATCTGTGTGAAGTGTTAGTAGAGTTTACTGTGTGCAGATCTGTGTGAAGTGTTAGTAGAGAGTTTATTGTGTGCAGATCTGTGTGAAGTGTTAGTAGAGTTTACTGTGTGCAGATCTGTGTGAAGTGTTAGTAGATAATTTACTGTGTGCAGATCTGTGTGAAGTGTTAATAGAGTTTACTGTGTGCAGATCTGTGTGAAGTGTTAGTAGAGTTTACTGTGTGCAGATCTGTGTGAAGTGTTAAGTAGAGTTTACTGTGTGCAGATCTGTGTGATGTGTTAGTAGAGAGTTTACTTTGTGCAGATCTCTGTGAAGTGTTAGTAGAGTTTACTGTGTGCAGATCTGTGTGAAGTGTTAGTAGAGTTTACTGTGTGCAGATCTGTGTGAAGTGTTAGTAGAGTTTACTGTGTGCAGATCTGTGTGAAGTGTTAGTAGAGAGTTTACTGTGTGCAGATCTGTGTGAAGTGTTAGTAGAGTTTACTGTGTGCAGATCTGTGTGAAGTGTTAGTAGATAAAGTTTACTGTGTGCAGATCTGTGTGAAGTGTTAGTAGAGTTTACTGTGTGCAGATCTGTGTGAAGTGTTAGTAGAGTTTACTGTGTGCAGATCTGTGTGAAGTGTTAGTAGAGAGTTTACTGTGTGCAGATCTGTGTGAAGTGTTAGTAGAGTTTACTGTGTGCAGATCTGTGTGAAGTGTTAGTAGAGAGTTTACTGTGTGCAGATCTGTGTGAAGTGTTAGATCTGTGTGAGTAGAGTCTGCAGTTTACTGTGTGCAGATCTGTGTGAAGTGTTAGTAGAGAGTTTACTGTGTGCAGATCTGTGTGAAGTGTTATGTGTGAAGTGTTAGCAGAGTTTACTAGTAAGTGTTAGTAGAGTTTACTGTGTGCAGATCTGTGTGAAGTGTTAGTAGAGTTTACTGTGTGCAGATCTGTGTGAAGTGTTAGTAGAGTTTACTGTGTGCAGATCTGTGTGAAGTGTTAGTAGAGTTTACTGTGTGCAGATCTGTGTGAAGTGTTAGTAGAGTTTACTGTGTGCAGATCTGTGTGAAGTGTTACTAGAGTTTACTGTGTGCAGATCTGTGTGAAGTGTTAGTAGAGAGTTTACTGTGTGCAGATCTGTGTGAAGTGTTAGTAGAGAGTTTACTGTGTGCAGATCTGTGTGAAGTGTTAGTAGAGTTTACTGTGTGCAGATCTGTGTGAAGTGTTAGTAGAGAGTTTACTGTGTGCAGATCTGTGTGAAGTGTTAGTAGAGAGTTTACTGTGTGCAGATCTGTGTGAAGTGTTAGTAGAGTTTACTGTGTGCAGATCTGTGTGAAGTGTTAGTAGAGTTTACTGTGTGCAGATCTGTGTGAAGTGTTAGTAGAGTTTACTGTGTGCAGATCTGTGTGAAGTGTTAGTAGAGAGTTTACTGTGTGCAGATCTGTGTGAAGTGTTAGTAGAGAGTTTACTGTGTGCAGATCTGTGTGAAGTGTTAGTAGAGTTTACTGTGTGCAGATCTGTGTGAAGTGTTAGTAGAGTTTACTGTGTGCAGATCTGTGTGAAGTGTTAGTGAGTTTACTGTGTGCAGATCTGTGTGCTGTTAGTAGAGAGTTTACTGTGTGCAGATCTGTGTGAAGTGTTAGTAGAGTTTACTGTGTGTTTACTGTGTGATCTGTGTGAAGTGTTAGTAGAGTTTACTGTGTGCAGATCTGTGTGAAGTGTTAGTAGAGTTTACTGTGTGCAGATCTGTGTGAAGTGTTTTCCAGAACCCTCACAATGTGCTCTGTGTGAAAAAAGTGTGCTCCTATTTTCTGTTTACTGAATGCCCCTTTGGTCTAAGAACATGTAACTATAAGAAAGTTGTGACCCGGCCATGGTCGTTGGTTTCTTTTTTCAGGCTGAAGGAAAGTCCCAACAACATTACTGGAGAAGTTGATTTCCAGACCTACACTTCTCTGTGTAATAAAAGTGTCTTCCTGATTTCTGTTCTGAATGCCTATTTTTCTAAACTCCCATTGGTGACCCATCGGGTCCTGTTTTCTTTTTCAGGCGATGGACAAACAAGGCCCTGGGTCGACATTGTCAATACCTTTTAGAATTTTGAATGCTTGAATTAGGTCGCCATGTAGTATTCTTTGTTCAAGACTGAACCGATTCAATTCTTTTAGCCTGTCTGCATATGACATGCCTTTTAAACCCAGAATAATTCTGGTCGCTCTTCTTTGCACTCTTTCTAGAGCAGCAATATCCTTTTTATAGTGAGGTGACCAGAACTGAAAACAATATTCAAGATGAGGTCTTACTAGTGCATTGTGCAGTTTTAACATTACTTCCCTTGATTTAAATTCAACACTTTTCACAATGTATCCGAGCATCTTGTTGGCCTTTTTTATAGGTTCCCCACATTGTCTAGATGAAGACATTTCTGAGTCAACAAAAACTCCTAGGTCTTTTTCATAGATTCCTACTCCAATTTCAATATCTCCCATATGATATTTATAATGTACATTTTTATTTCCTGCATGCAGTACCTTACACTTTTCTCTATTGAAAATTCATTTGCCATGTATATGCTCAATTATGAATTTTGTCTAGATAAATTTGAATGACCTTTTCTGCTGCAACTGTGTTTGCCACTCCTCCTACTTTTGTGTAGTCTGCAAAATTAACAAATTTGCTTACTATACCAGAAGCTAAATCATTTATTGTAGATTAGAAATAGCAGAGGACCTGATACTGATCCCCGTGGTACACCGCTGGTTACCACACTCCATCTGAGGTTTTTCC
>NW_024472864.1:7568-10574 GCF_017654505.1 Polyodon spathula | reverse complement strand
TCATCACGCAGTGAGTCGTCCTGAAAAATGTAGTTTTTAGCGCTAGAGAATGTAGTTCATAAAATGACGAGCATGCGCAGTGAGTCGTCCTGATAAATGTAGTTTTTAGCGCTAGAGAATGTAGTTCATAAAATGACGAGCATGCGCAGTGAGTCGTCCTGAAAAATGTAGTTTTTAGCGGTAGAGAATGTAGTTCATAAAATGACGAGCATGCGCAGTGAGTCGTCCTGATAAATGTAGTTTTTAGCGCTAGAGAATGTAGTTCATAAAATGACGAGCATGCGCAGTGAGTCGTCCTGATAAATGTAGTTTTTAACGCTAGAGAATGTAGTTCCATAAAATGACGAGCATGCGCAGTGACTCGTCCCGATAAATTTCGTTTTTAGCGCGAGAGAATGTAGTTCATAAAAGGACGAGCATGCGCAGTGAGTCGTCCAGATAAATGTAGTTTTTAGCGCGAGAGAATGGTAGTTCATAAAATGACGAGCATGCGCAGTGAGTCGTCCTGATAAATGTAGTTTTTAGCGCGAGAGAATGTAGTTCATAAAATGACGAGCATGCGCAGTGAGTCGTCCCGATAAATGTAGTTTTTAGCGCTAGAGAATGTAGTTCATAAAATGACGAGCATGCGCAGTGAGTCGTCCTGATAAATGTAGTTTTTAGCGCGAGAGAATGTAGTTCATAAAATGACGAGCATGCGCAGTGAGTCGTCCTGATAAATGTAGTTTTTAGCGCTAGAGAATGTAGTTCGTAAAATGACGAGCATGCGCAGTGAGTAGTCCTGATAAATGTAGTTTTTAGCGCTAGAGAATGTAGTTCATAAAATGACGAGCCATGCGCAGTGAGTCGTCCTGATAAATGTAGTTTTGTGATCTAGCGCTAGAGAATGTAGTTCGTAAAATGACGAGCATGCGCAGTGAGTCGTCCTGATAAATGTAGTTTTTAAGCGCGAGAGAATGTAGTTCATAAAATGACGAGCATGCGCAGTGATTCGTCCTGATAAATGTAGTTTTTAGCGGTAGAGAATGTAGTTTATAAATTGACGAGCATGCGCAGTGAGTCCTCCAATAAATGTAGTTTTTAGCGCTAGAGAATGTAGTTCATAAAATGACGAGCATGCGCAGTGAGTCGTCCTGATAAATGTAGTTTTTAGCGCGAGAGAATGTAGTTCATAAAATGACGAGCATGCGCAGTGAGTCGTCCTGATAAATGTAGTTTTTAGCGCGAGAGAATGTAGTTCGTAAAATGACGAGCATGCGCAGTGAGTCGTCCTGATAAATGTATTTTTTACCACTAGAGAATGTAGTTCATAAAATGACGAGCATGCGCAGTGAGTCGTCCTGATAAATGTAGTTTTTAGCGCGAGAGAATGTAGTTCATAAAATGACGAGCATGCGCAGTGAGTCGTCCTGATTTAAATGTAGTTTTTAGCGCGAGAGAATGTAGTTCGTAAAATGACGAGCATGCGCAGTGAGTCGTCCTGATAAATGTAGTTTTTAGCGCGAGAGAATGTAGTTCATAAAATGACGAGCATGCGCAGTGAGTCGTCCTGATAAATGTAGTTTTTAGCGCTAGAGAATGTAGTTCATAAAATGACGAGCATGCGCAGTGAGTCGTCCTGATAAATGTAGTTTTTAGCGCTAGAGAATGTAGTTCATAAAATGACGAGCATGCGCAGTGAGTCGTCCTGATAAATGTAGTTTTTAGCGGTAGAGAATGTAGTTCATAAAATGACGAGCATGCGCAGTGAGTAGTCCTGATAAATGTAGTTTTTACCGCTAGAGAATGTAGTTCATAAAATGACGAGCATGCGCAGTGAGTCGTCCTGATAAATGTAGTTTTTAGCTGTAGAGAATGTAGTTCATAAAATGACGAGCATGCGCAGTGAGTCGTCCCGATAAATGTAGTCTTTAGCGCTGCTAGAATGTAGTTCATAAAATGACGAGCATGCGCAGTGAGTCGTCCTGATAAATGTTGTTTTTAGCGGTAGAGAATGTAGTTCATAAAATGACGAGCATGCGCAGTGAGTCGTCCTGATAAATGTAGTTTTTAGCGCTAGAGAATGTAGTTCATAAAATGACGAGCATGCGCAGTGAGTCGTCCTGATAAATGTAGTTTTTAGCGCTAGAGAATGTAGTTCATTATAAAATGACGAGCATGCGCAGTGTGTCGTCCTGATATATGTAGTTTTTAGCGCGAGAGAATGTAGTTCATAAATTGACGAGCATGCGCAGTGAGTCGTCCTGATAAATGTAGTTTTTAGCGCTAGAGAATGTAGTTCATAAAATGACGAGCATGCGCAGTGAGTCGTCCTGATAAATGTAGTTTTTAGCGCTAGATAATGTAGTTCATAAAATGACGAGCATGCGCAGTGAGTCGTCCTGATAAATGTAGTTTTTAGCGGTAGAGAATGTAGTTCATAAAATGACGAGCATGCGCAGTGAGTCGTCCTGATAAATGTAGTTTTTAGCGCTAGAGAATGTAGTTCATAAAATGACGAGCATGCGCAGTGAGTCGTCCTGATAAATGTAGTTTTTAGCGCTAGAGAATGTAGTTCATAAAATGACGAGCATGCGCAGTGAGTCGTCCTGATAAATGTAGTTTTTAGCGCTAGAGAATGTAGTTCATAAAATGACGAGCATGCGCAGTGAGTCGTCCTGATAAATGTAGTTTTTAGCGCTAGAGAATGTAGTTCATAAAATGACGAGCATGCGCAGTGAGTCGTCCTGATAAATGTAGTTTTTAGCGCTAGAGAATGTAGTTCATAAAATGACGAGCATGCGCAGTGAGTCGTCCTGATAAATGTAGTTTTTAGCGCTAGAGAATGTAGTTCATAAAATGACGAGCATGCGCAGTGAGTCGTCCTGATAAATGTAGTTTTTAGCGGTAGAGAATGTAGTTCATAAAATGACGAGCATGCGCAGTGAGTCGTCCTGATAAATGTAGTTTTTAGCGGTAGAGAATGTAGTTCATAAAATGACGAGCATGCGCAGTGAGTCGTCCTGA
>NW_024472864.1:0-6201 GCF_017654505.1 Polyodon spathula | reverse complement strand
CAGAGACAACATCCACTGGACAACCAACACAGCCAAGGATATGCTCCAGCACTGGTGCCAGCATTTAAACTAGGAGACCCCACAAGCCCAAACATCTCCAGGGAGGGGGCATCAAACATAGTGAATCTGTGTAAAAACTTCAAGCCAACAGAGAGCCAAGACAGCCTCCTGAGCAAAGGCCTCTCTTTCATACCCACACCGCAAACAACAGCAAAACAGAAGCGTATACTACTAGCAGAAACACAAGACTACCACAGGAGGCTAAAAATCGCAACTTTCTTTGAAGATGAAGAAGACTCAAATCGGATACCCTTCCTACCCAAATCCAACTGGGAACCAAAGAACAACCAAGTTCCACAGGAAATCACAGAGATCATTCTTGAAGACCTAAAAGCAATACACAGCCTTAACCCAGGGAACTACAAAACAGAAGACAACCTAACGGCACCAGAAAGGATAGCACTTAAGGAATTACAAAAACATACTGACATCATTTTCAAACCAGCAGACAAGGGCAGCTCAATAGTAATAATGGATAGAGAAGACTACATCTTTGAAGCCAACAGGCAACTAAACAATCCAGAACACTACAGGAAATTAGACGCACCAATTTATCTTGATTCCGCTCAGGAAATTAATAGAATAATACAAACACTAACAGACCAAAAAATAATTACCAAAAAACAAGCACACTATCTCAGGGGGGCAGACACACCCAGAGCACGCCTTTTTTACACGCTACCAAAAATACACAAATCGCCAGACACTTGGACTATCCCACACACCATACCACCAGGCAGACCGATAGTATCGGACTGCAACAGCGAATCATATAGAATTGCAGAATACATAGATCACTTTTTAAACCCCCTATCCACCAAACACACTAGCTACCTCAAAGACACATATGATTTCATAGAAAAAATTAAAACACTCAAACTAACAGAAACTGCTTTTCTTTTTACAATAGACATAGACAGCTTGTACACAAACATAGAGACCAACGCAGGCATTGCAGCTGTCAGGAAATGCTTGAATCTGAACCCAGATCCAACCAGACCAGACGAAGAATTGATCAAACTCCTGGAAATCAGCTTAACAAAAAAATGACTTTGAATTTGAGAACCAATTCTACCTACAGACCAAAGGAACAGCGATGGGGAAACGCTTTGCGCCATCGTATGCCAACATCTACATGGCCGACTGGGAAGAGACGATCCTCCGCAGATGCCCACAGAGACCAACGCACTATTTCAGGTACCTAGATGACATTTGGGGCACTTGGACACATAGCATAGAGGAATTTAAAAATTTCATCTCTTTACTTAACACACACCATCAGTCCATCAAAGTGAAATACACCACACATAGCAGCGAAGTAAACTTTCTAGACACGACCACTTACAAAGGAACACATTTTTCACAAACACACCAGCTAGACACCAAAGTATATTTTAAAGAAACTGACACACACACTTTATTACACAAAACAAGCTACCACCCTAAACACACCTTTAGAGGTTTAATCAAATCACAGCTACTCAGATTCCACAGAATTTGCACACAACCTACTGACTTCCAGGCAGCTACCAAAATCTTATTCACAGCACTCAGGCAAAGGGGGTACTCCCGTTCCTTCCTCAGAGGAATAAGGAAAACCTTCCTAGAACAAAAGCCTACAGACAACAAAAAGATTATTCCACTTATAACTACCTACTCACATTTTAGTGTTGCAGCTAACTCACAGGTCAAGCAAAATCTAACCAACAAATTACAAGACACCAACCTTCTTACAGGGCACAAGGTAATCTCAGCCTACAGAAAAAACAAAAACTTGAACAACTACTTAGTGTCCAGTAAACTGCCTGCACTTAATCGCAAACCAACAAAAGCACCACGACACTTCAAACAACTTACCACACTCCAGAGCAAAACCACAGGCACCACATACAACATTCCACAAACCTTTACACAAAACAGCAGTAACTGCATCTATGCGATACAATGCGATACATGCAAAATTATTTACATTGGAGAAACAGGCAACACTATCCGAGTAAGACTAACACAACACATCTATAATATCAAACACAAAAAAGAATCGCAAACACCTCTAGTAGCACACTTTCTACAACACAACTTAGAATCTCTGAGAATTACAGGGCTGGAGAGGAACCAGAACTGGACAATCGGAGAAAGGAAATGGAGAGAAAAAGACTGGATCAACAAACTACAAACTGCTTTCCCACTGGGCCTAAACATTAGGAACTCCACGATAGACCTACACTAGAAAAAGAGATTTGAAACAAACAAAAAAACAGAAAAATAAATCCAAAAACAGTCAGATGGCCCGTGCACCTTTCTTTCCCTGGAAAACCAACCAAGTGTAGGTTTCTCAGGGAAACAAAGTTCCTACCTAACCCTAACCCTAACCCTAACCCTAACCCTAACCCTAACCCTAACCCTAACCCTAACCCTAACCCTAACCCTAACCCTAACCCTAACCCTAACCCTAACCCTAACCCTAACCCTAACCCTAACCCTACCCTAACCCTAACCCTAACCCTAACCCTAACCCTAACCCTAAACCCTAACCCTAAACCCTAACCCTAACCCTAACCCTACCACC
The DNA here is from genome assembly GCF_017654505.1 of Polyodon spathula. Lineage (NCBI taxonomy): Eukaryota > Metazoa > Chordata > Actinopteri > Acipenseriformes > Polyodontidae > Polyodon > Polyodon spathula. Next base: position 3,572 of record NW_024472864.1, on the reverse strand, counting down.
CTAACCCTAACCCTAACCCTAACCCTAACCCTCAAACCCTAAACCCTAACCCTAACCCTAACCCTAACCCTAACCCTAACTAGAACAGCAACCCATCATCCCTGACTCTAACCTCCACACCCTAATCCCTGACCAACCCAGAGCCAAACAACAACCTAAGCCTAAGCCTAACCCTAACATGAACCCTGACCCTAACCCTAACCCTAACCCTAACACTAACCCTAACCCTAACCCTAAACCCTAACCCTAAACCAAAGTAACCCTAACCCTAACCCAAAACCTAACCCTAACCCTAACCCCTAACCCTAACCCTAACCCGAACCCTAACCCTAACCCTAACCCTAAAACCCTAACCCTAACCCTAACCCTAACACCCTAACCCTAACCCTAACCCTAAGACCTAACCTAACCCTAACCCTAACAACCCTAACCCTAACCCTACCCCAACCCTAACCCTAAACCCTAACCCTAACCCTAACCCTAACCTAACCCTAACAACCACTAACCCTAACCACTAACCCTAACCCTAAACCCTAACCCACTAACCCTAACCAACCCAGACCCTAACCCTAACCCTAACCCTAACTCTAGCACTGGTGCCAGCCCTAACCCTAACCCTACCCTAACCCTAACCCTAACCCTAACAAACCCAAACATCTCCAGGGAGGGGGCCTCAAACATAGTGAATCTGTGTAAAAACTTCAAGCCAACAGAGAGCCAAGACAGCCTCCTGAGCAAAGGTCTCTCTTTCATACCCACACCGCAAACAACAGCAAAACAGAAGCGTATACTACTAGCAGAAACACAAGACTACCACAGGAGGCTAAAAATCGCAACTTTCTTTGAAGATGAAGAAGACTCAAATCGGATACCCTTCCTACCCAAATCCAACTGGGAACCAAAGAACAACCAAGTTCCACAGGAAATCACAGAGATCATTCTTGAAGACCTAAAAGCAATACACAGCCTTAACCCAGGGAACTACAAAACAGAAGACAACCTAACGGCACCAGAAAGGATAGCACTTAAGGAATTACAAAAACATACTGACATCATTTTCAAACCAGCAGACAAGGGCAGCTCAATAGTAATAATGGATAGAGAAGACTACATCTTTGAAGCCAACAGGCAACTAAACAATCCAGAACACTACAGGAAATTAGATGCACCGATTTATCTTGATTCCGCTCAGGAAATTAATAGAATAATACAAACACTAACAGACCAAAAAATAATTACCAAAAAACTAGCACACTATCTCAGGGGGGCAGACATACCCAGAGCACGCCTTTTTTACACGCTACCAAAAATACACAAATCGCCAGACACTTGGACTATCCCACACACCATACCACCAGGCAGACCGATAGTATCGGACTGCAACAGCGAATCATATAGAATTGCAGAATACATAGATCACTTTTTAAACCCCCTATCCACCAAACACACTAGCTACCTCAAAGACACATATGATTTCATAGAAAAAATTAAAACACTCAAACTAACAGAAACTGCTTTTCTTTTTACAATAGATATAGACAGCTTGTACACAAACATAGAGACCAACGCAGGCATTGCAGCTGTCAGGAAATGCTTGAATCTGAACCCAGATCCAACCAGACCAGACGAAGAATTGATCAAACTCCTGGAAATCAGCTTAACAAAAAATGACTTTGAATTTGACAACCAATTCTACCTACAGACCAAAGGAACAGCGATGGGGAAACGCTTTGCGCCATCGTATGCCAACATCTACATGGCCGACTGGGAAGAGACGATCCTCCGCAGATGCCCACAGAGACCAACGCACTATTTCAGGTACCTAGATGACATTTGGGGCACTTGGACACATAGCATAGACGAATTTAAAAATTTCATCTCTTTACTTAACACACACCATCAGTCCATCAAAGTGAAATACACCACACATAGCAGCGAAGTAAACTTTCTAGACACGACCACTTACAAAGGAACACATTTTTCACAAACACACCAGCTAGACACCAAAGTATATTTTAAAGAAACTGACACACACACTTTATTACACAAAACAAGCTACCACCCTAAACACACCTTTAGAGGTTTAATCAAATCACAGCTACTCAGATTCCACAGAATTTGCACACAACCTACTGACTTCCAGGCAGCTACCAAAATCTTATTCACAGCACTCAGGCAAAGGGGGTACTCCCGTTCCTTCCTCAGAGGAATAAGGAAAACCTTCCTAGAACAAAAGCCTACAGACAACAAAAAGATTATTCCACTTATAACTACCTACTCACATTTTAGTGTTGCAGCTAACTCACAGGTCAAGCAAAATCTAACCAACAAATTACAAGACACCAACCTTCTTACAGGGCACAAGGTAATCTCAGCCTACAGAAAAAACAAAAACTTGAACAACTACTTAGTGTCCAGTAAACTGCCTGCACTTAATCGCAAACCAACAAAAGCACCACGACACTTCAAACAACTTACCACACTCCAGAGCAAAACCACAGGCACCACATACAACATTCCACAAACCTTTACACAAAACAGCAGTAACTGCATCTATGCGATACAATGCGATACATGCAAAATTATTTACATTGGAGAAACAGGCAACACTATCCGAGTAAGACTAACACAACACATCTATAATATCAAACACAAAAAAGAATCGCAAACACCTCTAGTAGCACACTTTCTACAACACAACTTAGAATCTCTGAGAATTATAGGGCTGGAGAGGAACCAGAACTGGACAATCAGAGAAAGGAAATGGAGAGAAAAAGACTGGATCAACAAACTACAAACTGCTTTCCCACTGGGCCTAAACATTAGGAACTCCACGATAGACCTACACTAGAAAAAGAGATTTGAAACAAACAAAAAAACAGAAAAATAAATCCAAAAATAGTCAGATGGCCCGTGCACCTTTCTTTCCCTGGAAAACCAACCAAGTGTAGGGTTCTCAGGGAAACAAAGTTCCTGCCTAACCCTAAACCCTAAACCCTAACCCTAACCCTAACCCTAACCCTAACCCTAACCCCAACCCTAAACCCAAACCCTAACCCTAAACCCTAACCCTACTCCATCATACTCTCATCAGACTCGTTCAGGATGACAGAGGTGACCTGTGCAAGTGCGCTTCCCAAAATGGCCACCCCATGCTTGCTTCAAGTTTCACAGCACAACAGCATATCATTTAACACATTAACAGTAAACAGAGTCCGGATTCTCCCGAGGTAAAAAAAAAAAAACTGCATTGCTATTTACACATGTTTACAGGGGTTGCTTTTTGGCTATAAGGCTTAATCTCCTTTTTTGTTTGGCATAATCACAAATGTGTCAGCCTCCGTTTTCTGTATTTGTTTTTATGTTACTGTTTTGTTTTTAGCTATTAATTATTTATCTTATTGTCCCCACTCATTCTTTTTTGTGCACACACAAGGTATCTTCATGGTTTTAACATAACTGTGTTTAATTGCTTTTTATTGTTATCTGTTTGCTGTGTTTAGTGTATTTATCTTATGTAGAAGCTCCAGCACTCACTGTATTTATTTTTTGTAGATGCTCCACCACACCAA
>NW_024472863.1:0-1273 GCF_017654505.1 Polyodon spathula | reverse complement strand
GCTGCACACGCAGACTCGCGCTTCTGCACATTATGGTGTGTGTGTGTGTGTGTATATATATATATATATATATATATATATATATATATATATATATATATATATATATATATATACACAAAATTGACGCTGTAGCTCAGGGCACTGTCTGGCATTGGCTGCATTAAAATCAGATACAAGGTTTTTTGCTGAATGATTGTGATGACTTCTGCAGCCAGGAGAGTAACTGGCTGAAATGTAAACAGACACCATGGTTGATGCCCATGTTTATAAAAGTGCCCCACAGTAAAAGCACAGCAAAGTCTAATAAAGCACAGAGAGGTCTGGTAAAGCATAGGGAAGCATTGTAAAGCACAGAGAGGTCTGGTAAAGCATAGGGAAGCATTGTAAAGCACAGAGAGGTCTGGTAAAGCATAGGGAAGCATTGTAAAGCACAGAGAGGTCTGGTAAAGCATAGGGAAGCATTGTAAAGCACAGAGAGGTATGGTAAAGCATAGGGAAGCATTGTAAAGCACAGAGAGGTCTGGTAAAGCATATTACATAAACATGACAAACCAGGGTAAGCTCTGGTAAATGCATGTTATAGCCATGGGGGAAACTCAGTGCAGCTTGACTGGTATATTTTTATCAGGGCATTCGCAACACATTCTCCAGCACTGTGACTGCACTCTTTCTGTTGTTTGTTTATGATTGACTGTACTCCGTGTAAAACATGCTGAGCACAAAATAAAATTTAAATATCTGTATGTCTATATCTATATATCTAGATCTATTTACTGTGTCTGTCTTTCTTATAGACAAGGTATCTGCCCTTCGGTCAGAACTCTATGGAGTTTGAGAAGTTGTCCATCTGTGCATTATAAAATAGATATAGAGATAATTAACATGGTGTGTTTGTGCACGCAGTGACCTGAAGGGATATATAAGAGCCATCCCTCCAGCCCTGTGCTATACTAATAGCATGTATACGTGGATTTGAGAGAGGACATTTATTTTTTATGTTCTGCAATGTTGTTTTAAATAAGCCTGTTAGCTTTATAATTACAATTTTTTTTTGTTTTTTTTGTTTTTTTTGTTTTTTTTTTAAGTACCTTAAAATGTACAAAACAATTGGCATGAAAATAAGATTCCCATTGCTTAGCAGTTTGCTCCATTCTTGGTTTTACTATGAGTTTAATAAGACACACCTGAGCTTGTTACCTGTCACACATATAGGTAGAGATTTAAAAAAAAAAAAAAAAAAAGTCCTGTCAAAGTGAACAAAGTTAAATAC
>NW_024472862.1:0-9090 GCF_017654505.1 Polyodon spathula | reverse complement strand
AGTATATATACATACATAGTGACATCTGCTGTCCTTTTGCGATACACCACCACAGTAGGCATCATAAAATTGTCTTTATCTGAAAGTTGTTAATAAGCGAAAAACTATAGGATAGGATTGGTTCTTGTAAAAATGTTAATAACCAAAAGCTGTCTTTATCAGTGTTGTTAATAAGCGGCACCTATTGTATAAATTATATATCTGTTTTTAATGTTTATCTGTACGAATTGACATAATGTCTGATGATTTGAATTGTGATAAATATACATTATTTTGGACAAAATAGATCAATACATAAAATGAAAATGGATACTAAAGTTGCAAGTATGCCTTATTATTAAAAATACAGTGTCCATTATTAAAAATGCACTGTCTATTTATTGTCTGTATCTATTAATTAATAGCAAGTGCTTAATTTAAAAAGATGTATTCCTTTAAGAAGCCTGTCATAGGTTGAAGTTTGTTTCATATCCTTTCTCCTTATATGTATTATTTACGCATTATTAAAAGTGTCTATTTTTTTTTTTTTTTTTAAATAGTGTCTATTGTACTGTGTATATTTGTGTCTTATTAATTAAAGCAATATAAATTGACGTCTCTTTTAAATTATCAGCTTGTATTTATACTCTTAGCTCAGTTCTCAGTTAGGGTTGCAATTCATGACTGAACAGGTTTGAATACTCTAACAATAACAGTTCTTAATGTATTTTATGTGTTTTACTTATATCCTCTTAAACTTTATATTTGATTTACGGATATCAAAATATCATCCCGTGGAAAAGTTAAAAGGGAGATATTACTATTTTTTTTTTTCCTGTTACCACAATTAGATGTGAAACATGGAAATGAAGTTGAAATCATAACTGCAGCTATAATTACCTCCCAAAGAATAATTACATACCTACTTTATGCAGCAAAGCCCCACCCATTGTGTGGCCGCCCATAATTTTCAATTTTTTTTTTATATATTGCGGAAGTGAAACTGCAAACTACAGTGCTTCACACTTTTTACATATTCTCAGGACCAATATGCCCACTTAGCTTTGATTATACTGAAGCTATGTTTACTGTAAAGAACATCTACCTACAGTTCCTTACTGAAATGCCTCAAGGCAACATTTGTAATATTTTATATTACAGGCCTTACAAATTTCCCCATGGCCTGACTAATTCAGAGGTCACATACAAATAGGTACAAGACACTGTAAATCATATATTTTTTTGCATTCAATGATGAATACCACCAACTTAAATTACTGACCCAGACTCAAGGATTTTTCAATACATTTCATTCAGATAATTTATTTAGCACTGTACATTTAGCAATCTGGAACATCTGATACAGAAAATAAACCTCTGTGCATAGTATGGTGAAAATCAAAGTTAAGCAGTATCGTGGTTATACACCAAAGGCAATGACAGCTTAAAGAAGTAATAAGATACCAAGGGCTGGTCACAAGTCACCCATCAGTAGTTTTCCAGGGTTGATAACAACAGCTAAGCTTTGATAAAGTAGCAATGCTATTGTAGGCCTTAAATAAACGTAAAAGAAAATCAACTACATACTGCAAGTACTGACTTTGTATATTTTGCAATGTAATAAATAGGCAGCTTTGATATGTTGCATCCTAGGCTATATAGTGCAAGCTTATGTGCAATATAATAAGAATACTCATCACAGGAAGACAATTTTCTCAAATTGGTAAAACTGTTGTTTTATACATCAAGAGATGTGATTTTAGCCTGATTTCATGCTTGGTAGATTTTTATTTCTTTTGGCAACAAGCACACAATTTGTTGGTGTTTAGACACCATTAACCTTTACTAATCATAATAAAAACATATTTTTAAAATTAGCCCCTTTTTATGATTTATTTTGTTATTAATCAAAAATATTTTCTGGATATTGAATGGGATATGTCCTGTGATCAGCAGTCCAACACCTACAATAAGAAAGCCTGAATCTGTACAGTACATCAACTTTGTTGGTAACAGTTTTCTTTTCTGACATGATTGACTCATTAGACAATCATTAGGGTTTATGGTAGGGAAAAGGCCTGGATGGGATCAACACTATGACAGCGCCACAGCCATGATAAAGTATAGCTCTGCCAGGGCCATAAACTTTGATTTAATTCAGGCCTACGCTTAACAGGTAAAATGAAGCAGGTATTTGCTTTAGGACCAGAAACGTCTAATTTGTTCCATGAAACAATTAGACCTGGTCTGGAATCCCCGGACATGGAATGCAAACCATCACAATTTTCATTTGTATTGTATTTAAACAATCTCAGTGGTGTCTGCTGTTAATGACGACTATGGCAAGAATGAGACAACGAGTAAAATCACATTTTTTAAAATTGTTTAGAATCATGATTCTTTTTAAAATTTAATTACGTTTCCCAAAACATGGTTCTACCTGTGATGGCATATCTATTGAGTTGGCCACTTTTAACAGTAGTTTGTCCAGGACAAAAAACAATAAAATGCCACATATACAAAACATCATTTTGGAAAACAAAAGGATACAGAAAAGTTCACATCATCTCTTCTTTGCTCTACCAGTTCACAAACATTCCCCACTTGTATATACTTTCTTCTGATAAATTACGTTCACAAGCAACCAGCATTGCAACAGTCATTCAAGTCATCTCCACTTTAAGGTGTGGTTTAGTGTGGTTAATGGCCCTGCTCCACTGCACTACTGACTCACATACGAGACTAGACAGTTTTTTTGAGGCCTAGTGGATGAGGAAAAGCCCAGGTTACAAAGCAAAAAACAAAAAAAAAAACACAGGCTCCACCAACAGGCCTTTCTTCCTTCCTTTGTTTATGCCAGTTTGGCTGCAAAGCAAAAAATAAATACAGATCATTTACAGTTTCCTGTTCCTTCACATTATAGAGCAGCTTTTGGCACGGTCTTTCCTCATTTCTGTATTTTCCAACAAATCTGTCCGGCCCGGCATTTGGGACACCCGCTTCAGTCCTCGTTTAGAGTTGCTGCGCTTCAAGTGTTTGTGCATCTTGTTAACTGAAGCCAGCGTTGTTACATGGAAGACATCCCGAACACTGTTCTCAGAAACTTTGGAGGAGCATTCCATGTAAGCAACTGCCCCAATCTGTCTCGCCAACGTGCTTCCCTGGGAATTAGAAACAGAGGAAGAAGGGCAGTTCAAGTGACAGAGTGACATGCCAAAATGTCAACTCACACTGTGAAAAATAAAAGCATGCAATGCGTGCTTCACATCACTTTAACATCTGTCTGATGCTCTGTCCACTACGGGTAGCTCAAGCACAGCACGAAACATCACAGAAGCAGTAACAATGGTCTGAGCCCTTTCGAAGGGGAATTAAACAAGGCCCATTAGGTTGGTTTGTGGAGGGTGGAGCCTTTTCAGGAATGCGCTAACCTTTCCAAGTTCTATTTTAGCTTGCTAACTAATGGTCTGTAAAGATTCCCATTAAGCTGACCAACCCTCTTGCTGTTGCTATATAAAAAGGCATTCACTTCTAAGTGGTCCTTATTTATGGCCACTTGACTTTTGAAATGTGCAATGCACTTCAAAATGGTAGACATCAAAATAACAGGCTATTGAAATTAATTGTGGCTTTTATGAACTAATGATTTCCCACTGTTGGTTTTGAAGGAAACTGTCATAAAAGTTTCAATATCTACATTTTTTAAATTAAGGCTTATTCTGTGCTTTTTCAAATAAATCTGTGTAATAGATGAGTAATAATCATTGTAACAACAGTGGAAGTTTTCTTGTGCAATGTCATAAATCCAATAACATATGTTTTAGTGTTATACAGTTTTGTGGTTTTGCTATATGTATTTGGTCACTATGTCAAAAATAAATAATTTGATAAAGATGGTGAATTTGCACAGTGTACTCCAGGGTACTGCACTCAGTCTCATATACTCAAAGATGTACAGTGCAAATTCAAGGAGGTTATGATGAGATTGAAAAAGACAACAAGGTTGAAAAAGACCACAATTTGAATACTCTGTTCACTCTGATCACTGCATTACCAAAAATACATTGTTGTTTTGCAGAATCAAAGAGCAACCAAACTAATTCCAGAGCTTTTTAAAAATGTTTTTCCTATTCCTGACATTTATTATAAACATACTTATTAAACAAATAAAGTCATTTGTTGTTACTTAAAAATGCCCCAGATGGCTATCATATGGCTTGCTCATACAAAATATGTTTTTGTACATTTTAACAGCAGACACTTAGTAAACAAATGGCTTATTGGGGTGAAAATGGACAACAGAGGCCCCGGTGGAGTCTGAAGGTTCAATTCCATGCATTGTTTGCTGTATTTTCACCTGTTCATGCGTGACTGGGATTAGCCTCTGTTTGGAGAGCTCCAGCAGTGTGTTCAGGTCTGTTCTCATGTCTAGTTTGCACCCGACCAAAACCACCTTGGCATTAGGGCAGAACTCTTGGGTCTCACTCTGCCACTGCAGAAAAAAAGAAAGAGATACAACATTTTACAAATCATTATACATACAGTATGTTATACATGGACTGTTGCATTACAGTGTACTTGAATTATATATCAAATATATAAATTAGATTTTCCCTTTCAGAGACATGGAAATCTAAAATAAAAAAATAAAAAAATAAAAAATTAAACAATAGTCCTTTTAATGGAAGCAGTATTTTCCCTCAAATTTAAAATGTCCAATCATGATCCCACGACAAAGACAATCTCCTCCTTACACAGAAGACCTCCACAGCTGATGTCAGTGAAATACTGACCCCTGGAGGACAAAGGCCAGGCCTGCAGGTGTCAGTGAGCAACTTTATTGTTTTATCACAATTGGACAAGTGGTTCCCTAGAAACTGGTGAAATGACAAAACAGTCTTTATATACCATGAAATTACGATACATTCAATAAGTATTGATAAAGAACATCCTTAGCAATTACATCGCAAGCAGCAATAAGCACTGGTCCTTCTAGAGTATATTGCCAAAACAATAATTCTAGAAAATCAAATATATTTAAAAATATATGTAATTTTTAGCTATTTTTGAGTTTTATGCAAAGCGTTTTTGCTTTTTTCGCAGGGCTCTCAGTTTCTATATACTATATTAAATTGCTGTTTTTGGTTACTTTCCAGCTCATAAAATTAAGAATAAATACAAACAGTAACATGCATTTCCACTGTAGTGGCTGTACTGTAAATACAAAATAAGAGCAATCAGTAATATGAACAAGTGAATCATCATGACATATCTCCATAATGCCAAACATGTAAAAATGTGTCAAATGGTACAGACAGGTGCCTCCTTATAGACCCACATGTGGGTACTCGCAATAACTTAAAGAACGTCCTAATGGAGTTTCATCACAACTGGACAAGCGGTTCTCTAGATGCAAGCGTGAAATAGGTACGTATACACAGACAACCACTTCCACTGCACCCCCACTGCATCCCCAGAGATTTACATACAGTATGTGTCACATCATGTTGCATGATAGAGAAGAACGCTGACACCTCTGTTAAGGATTTAATAATGCTTTCCTCAGTGGAGTGTGTCATCACTAAATGCCACTAACTTTTTAATTTTTTTTTGTAACTGTGAACTACCTACTGATATATTCTATGAATATATATATACTGAGCATCAAAAGAAACATCACTATTATAACACATTTATTTTCAAAAAAAAAAAAAAAAGGCATATAATGATGGACATTGACAAATGACACATTTGAGTGACAATGACTGAAGCATATGCGCTTAATCGCCTAATTAGAGAGATAGTTGATTGGACACTGGATATGGAGTGATTTCAGCTGCTGAATTTCAAGCTTGAATAAAAGCAATAAAGAAAATCACAGAAAAAAAAAAAAATGCCACGTCTGGCAAGAGAGCAGCGCCTTCGTGCAATCGGCATGTTAGAGATTGGACTATGGCAGCATATTGTGGCTTGCCATCTTGGGTGCTCACAGCCAGCAATTTCAAACCTGGCGAGACGGTATAACCAGACACACTCTGTCAATGACAGGCCACGAATTGGGAGAGCAAGAGTCACAACACCTGCCCAAGATTGACAGATCATTTTGCAGCATCTTCGTGATGTCAATTGTTAATCAGCACAATAAAGTCACTGCACCTGCTCTAAAAAACAGTTTGTCATTTTTTGATCACATCTAGTGAATTTTATCCAAATATAAGTCATAAGTTTCTTTTGATGCTCAGTATCATAGATGTCTATATATATATCTATTTATATATTATTATATTATATATAGTATATATATATAAATTATAGATATATATATATATAAATTATATATTTTGTTAGGAAAATTATTGGTATTTTAAAAAGTGTATTTGACATCACTGATTCCAGTCCATAATACACTTTTCTATCAAGGTAGAAAAAAAAAAGTTATATGAAAAAAAAAATTTAAAATGTTTACACTGACTGCATCATGACTTTCACCAAGGTAATTTACACTCCATAGGTCAGCTTGTGAGTATGTATTTGAAAGGAAGTCCGAACAGGTGCATTGTGGACTTTTTAGCAAGTGGTCTATGGTCTACGGTCTACGGTCTATGGAGGTCGACTGTCACTTATCTATTTGACTACTCGGTGCTACCCCTAACTGGTACACAATTAACGAGAAAGCAGGATTTAATATTTTCCAGGTAGTATTCTTATATATGATTATTATTATTATTATTATTATTATTATTATTATTATTATTATTATTATTTACAGTGGCTACTATAATCTTAGGCTTTACAACAATGAATCTATGGAATTTGTCAGGTGTTTGAGCCTCTTTTGAAATACTGGTGATCACAAGCACAACACATATGTTGTTGCTGCTGTTATTGTCATGTAGTGACAATTCCTTAACACCAGGGCAGTTGAAAAGACAATATATTTGGAATTGTGGAATCACTAGAACTGCCATAAACAACATTTCAAGCCATTTTTATTATGGCTTAATGCATAAGCTGACAAAAAATGAATTCTCATGAACCTTTCGAATGCCTGCAAGAGTGGTTTGGCTGCTGCATTTTCTTTTTCTTTTTTTCACATACTTGCAGTTTGTTTTTGTTTAATTACAAAGCCCTGGCCTAGACTTGGCTTGTATCTTTATTGAGGACTGGCTCAATTGACTTTTCTAAAAGCTTGATTTAGGTCGAGAACTTCAAAAGGTTTCAATGCAACTCAGAGAGTGAAGTGTTCTTTTCCACATTGAGAGAAACTAACCAGTTATCTCCGATTAGCAAGGCTCAGATGCTAACTGCAGGTCACAGGGAATTCAATTGTGCTTGTTTTCCGTGAAGTTGTAATGTCATGCACAAGTGACTGGAGGATCTGTCATTAGCCCCAGCGCCTCAGGGTGTTTCAGAAGAAACTCAATTGCTTAGAGAGTGGCCTGTATCCCCTGTTGCAGGGCGATGTGCCAGTTGTTCAATTTCACACTAAAAACATTGCAAATGTCAGCCCTCTCACTCAAGTGGAACTATCCATGCTTAAGACATTTGCACTGAAATAGCAATTGGCTACTTTGTAAAGCACATTGACTGTTTCAGTGCATGAGCCAAAGTAGGTGATGATATTGGATTTAACTAATGCTAATTACATTTTACTGATTTTGCTAAATGATTAATGCTAATCCTAACATCTTTGACAGCGAAAGTCCACATGCCATTATCTGTATCAGAATTTTGATGACTGAAAGAATACGCTGATGTGGCCTACAGCAAAACATGTTTTTTTTAAATTTTATTAACCCCTAGGTCTGTAATATAATAACTGGGACGGTGTTTGCAGTGATGAGAAAGTGCTGCAGGAGTTACTGAATTCAGATTCCTGGGCTGGTGTACGACCAACCAACCCCAGATACTGTATACTCTATATAACCAACCGTGATCCTGAGATACCTGGAGACAACATTGACTGCCACTGTTACACAGAAGACCAGGCAGAGTGCTTAAACATGGACTGGGGAAAATGCAGGCAGAGCCTTGACACTGCTATATGGCCTTATGTAAAAACCACGTGGCCCTGTGCATAGATATCTGAACTGTACAGTCCCGAGCATCTGTTAACATCCAGCCATCAAGGGAAAATGTTTTTTTGTTTGACCTTTTTACCAGTTTCGTATCTTGTTACTAATAAAATATGTGAACTGAAGTTTTGTCCTGCCTTTATTTAATTTTCCTTGATTAATGTTTAAATTAGCAATGAAGGGTCTATCGATCTGCAGCCAAAACCACTGTTCCCACTGTTCCAAAGTTTTTGACATGGTTAATTAAGAACGTGTGCATTAAACATTTACTAAATAAACAAACTGACGGAAACCTGTATAATAGTTGGTAATGTAATCCATATATGACTATGCATTTCCTTCTCTCCATCCACAAGCTGAATTTGTTTGACATTCCAAAATATACAAGTTGTGGTAGCAGTTATTATTCTCTCAAATACTACATAAATGATACTGGAAGTTCAAAAATAACAATATGCTGTTATAGTTTACCTCATTTGATGTTGCTACTAATTTTTTAAGCAAGCACATCGTTTTACAATAATTGCAGGAAATTCATAGATAATGGTGGAGCATTGCTAGATACATCAAAGGTTTAGTACTACTGAATATCGATACTATATCTGTATTTGGTTTAATGGTACTAAACAGCTCAGTTTAAAACTGCCCTCCTGTTTTTGTCATTTCACTGTACATATTCAGTGTTGGCTACACCCCCCAGAAAAAACTCTCACTTCGAGATCATCTTTGAGTGCAGCAAAAACACAAAATGCTGTGGGGTGACACCTATGACAAAAGGCTTGGCTGTAAAGGAGTTGAAGACATTGAAAAAGACTTCTAGTCAAAACAATTGTCATTATTTTATTTCACAACATTGCATTTTAAATGCAAGTTTGCTTGCAAATATCAATTAAATTCATGCAGGAACATACTACAGTGTTGGACATTATACCTCATAAAAAGGTATTTGGTAATTAATAATTTGTCTGATTTAACTTTTGCTATTTTTTAGAATAACAACAGCTGGCACTAAAAATAATGTGCCTGCTGAAGGAAC
>NW_024472861.1:0-11632 GCF_017654505.1 Polyodon spathula | reverse complement strand
TTTTGTACTTGCGTGATCAAAGTAAAACCGAACCAGTAGATACACAAGAGCTGTCATGTGTACAGTGATCCAGTACATACACAAGAGCTGTCATGTACACAGTGATCCAGTACATACACAACAGCTGTCATATATACAGTGATTTAATAAAGACTCTGATTATTTAAAATTAACAAATAAGGAAATAAATAACAAAACTAAAGGGAAATGTCAAAACAAAGCTTCACGACTTGTTGCTGAGCTAATGTGTCTCAAAGGGATGTTAATTAGGCACACACCTACAGAGCACCCACATGGCTTCACAGTCTCTTGTTCAGACTCCCTGAGCAACTTCACAACCTCCGATGATGTCAGCGAGGATAAAGCATGCATGACATGTTTTGCAAACACTCAAGCCTTTGACCACCAGCTTATCTGAGGGTTCTTTGTCCAGTGACCCAGTGTATCACTCTGACAGCTTCTCTGGATTTCCCCTTGCCAGTGCAGAAGCAATGAGTGGACAAGGGAAGCCTTATTTTACGAAATGCTTGGGAACATGACAGGTGTCCTAATAAAACTTTACTGCAAATTACACAACTTCCTTTAAAGGAGTGCAGCCCAATGTTTTAAAAACAATGTATTACCTCTTACTGGCTTTATTAACATTATTACTGGTCTCCCTTTTAATGTGCTGATAATCTTTTAGTTCTATAATTGTATATTTTAAATGCAGTACGATAGGCTGCATCATGGTATCTTTGCCGTAGGTCACATGGTCTGATTGCAGTTAGACCATTGGAGTGAACTTGAACTACAAAACATGACGTTATATGATACACGGAAGTTGTAGGAACTAGTTTTTCTAAATTTACTGCCACATTTACCAGTAGAGAACGTATTAAAATACGTGCACAGTATTTGGCTAATTTACATACCATACCGTGCACACTACATGTATTGTGAGCGATAATTTAATGTGCATGATAATGTCAGAGACTTACCCATGACCACCATGATATCAAAAGCCCCAGCAGACCAGATGTATCTTTTGGTCAGTAGCTTATTGTGAAGGTGGAGGTGGCTTACATTGACCGAAAATGAGAGAACAGACACAGCACTCAGCAGGGGACAGGCAAAGGCAATGTAAAGTGAAACTGCACTGCTTACCTTTTAATTTTAACATGTACTCCTTGTCTGATGTAAAATAAATAAGTAAATAAAAGCCTTTTTTTCTTTCTGCTTTAATGCACATACAATAAAAAGTCATGTTGTGCAATGGCATGTGTTTCTTTTTGTTCCGCTTACTCAGGAAATATTGATTGATGAGATGTAACCTTCTCTTCCTTGTTGGCATTGTCATCCTGCAGAGCAGGCTCCATGGATCGGGGTGACAGTGCTATGTGAGTACAATCAATAGCACCCATCACACTGGGGAAGCCAGTAACCTGGTAGAAGCCCACTTTCACGTCCTGTAAATCTGTCCTCTGTGTGGGAAATTTTATATAATTGCCCGTGAGCTTTAGCAGAGCTTTTTTCTGTAAATTGCAGTTTATTAAATAGGTTGCAATTAAAGTTGCCCGCAGGTCAATTTTTGGCGGTCCGTCCATTACTTTCTAAAATTGCATTGGTGTACTGTATTGTTTTGGAATGCTTTAAAACAACAGGCCTTTTTAATATAACACACATATTCAACATGTGCAGTCTGCATTGTATGAGTGACATTCCCATTAAGCCAATCACATCTCACAGGGGTAGTAAAAATAGCCAGTCAAATAGGACCCAGGATCCATTTCCTCACACACAGTTTGAGTTAACTGGAAGAAGCTATGGATGAGTCTCAACATCCATACATATATCCACATATATATATATTTTACGGTGCAGCCCACCAAGTGAACAGGCTTAACTTAAATGTATCCAACAAATTGAGTCAGCAAAAAGAACCAAACTGTACATCACTAGTTTTCAGCCAGAAAAAGAGGTTTAAACAGCGCGCCTGTCAGTGGTTAAAGCCTGGCTCCCACACGCATTAATAAATTATCACTTTAATGCGCACACTAAAATTAACGTCCATTCGTGAATACCCTGTGAATACAGCTCATCTCATTATTCTGAGCTGAATGCTATTTTGAATACATTAGCATGCATTACAATAGAAATCACATATTCATTCGGATTAACAGGGATCCTTGGAATCTGTTTGCTGCAGAATAACACAGAAAAAGACTGATTTTCTATGTTGTTGGAAAATTTTTAGTTTTACATCTGCAAAAAACATGCAAGACTTTTTTTGGTTGTTTATAAACAACTCAATACACTTTATCACATATAAATTAGCAAAACAGGCAAATTTGTTTTAAATTTAGTAAACATACTTGTTCAATAAAACTGCTTCTGGTGAATTGCAATTATTGTGCACCATACGGTTTAGCACCCTTTTGTAAATGAGGTCCATGGTTTAAATAAGTCATATCAATAAAGCTTGAGTATTCACTGACCTTCTTAAGCACACTGTCAAGGGTCTCTGGACGGCTGACATCAAAACAGATTAGAACAGCATCCGAGTCTGGATACGCCAGTGGGCGGACATTGTCATAATATGCTGAACCTGGAATAGAGCAGAAATGTTAACAGTAAAGGTTTGTGGTTACTTGCCTTTTCTACTGCTGCACATGTTAACATCTTGCTACTGCAGGTAGGGCTCACCTCTTCTGCAGCTGGGACTTTGGGACTGATTGGCTGGTATCCAAACTGTTTTAGCCCATACTAACAATTGGTGCAAGAAGCAATATTATTTACAGTCAAGTTAGACTTGCAGCTAACACTGTCATCTTAAGGGTTAGAAAACCAAACAGAAAACAAGAAATACAAGAATATCTTGTGATGCAATGGTAAGTGAAGTTAAATGAAGCTCAAGGCAAATCAGTGCTTGTTTTGCAGTGATAGTCAGTAGAAATGCAATCTTAAACTTTGTGCTTTTTCCAAAGGTAAAAAAGTGTCATTCCAAAATAAGACTAGTAACAATATTTAGCTTTTTGTGAATCTCCCCATTCATGGTGGCATCATTAATTACCTGAAATGGTTTGACATCCTGTGGGTGGAGTAACAGTTGTCTACCTCCAGACCACCCTCAAATGTTATAAATCATTGGAAAGAGCTTCAATAGGAGTCCAGAATGGACTCTGCAGTTCAATCACAACTACTTTGTGGGTGATAGATATCTGCCATTCAGTTTTCATCTCAAATTGAGCCGTGGTGCTGCAATTGTTTTTATATGGAACGATCCTACACAGGGCTCTGTATAGATTCATTCACTCAGACAGTGATTGGCAATGGCAGAAAGGAAGCTTTTGGACTTGATGATTACCACTCAATTAGCAAAGTCATAACAAGCCTAAAAACACTCCCATCCCGGAGCCCAAAGTCCCCAGAAGCACCAGGGGTACACGATTAGTTAACGTCCAAACATCCCCGTTCTGTGAAGCAGGCCTGGTCTAATAATTGGTTATAGTTATACGTTTGTGGTCTACTCGACAGGGGTAAGCCATGTAAGCAGCTTCCTTTTAAAAAAAAAAAAAAACAACAACAAAAAAAAACCTTAAAAAAGAGTATGAAAAAATGTATGAAACTCTGATCAAATAGTTACTGAGCACATAGTCCAGGGCTTTCAAACATACAGCCCGCAGGCTGGATCCAACCTCTGGAGCGATGTCATCCGGCCCATGGAATATATATTTTTTTATCCAACAGGATACAGGTAAAAACAATTGCCAAAAAAACTGGGGTGAGGCTATCTTGAATATCAAGTTAAGGTGTGTGTGTGTCAGTTAGGGCACTTTCACACCTAGTTTACTTGCAAGTGATTCGAATTGTGGTTCAATTGCAAACAAACTAATTTAATTCAAGTTTACTTCGGTTCGTTTCACCCCAGAAAAATTCAAGCGAACTTGAGTTTCTTTTAAAGTGCATTCAGATCAGTTTGTTTGGTTCACTTGCAGCTTCATCCACACTAGAGTTCTACTGGTTTCACAATTCACTTTTCAAACACACTCAGCCCACTTTCTGATTACTACAGTGAAAATTTTCTCTGGAAAAATGTTTTCCATCATGCCCAACATGGAGTATAATTGACGTGATGTGGCTGTGCTGATGTCTGTGTTATTGTCTGTGTAATTTTGGTTAAATCAATGCCGAGGAAACATAACAGGCTGAAAGAGCGTTAAGTAATTGTTAGAAAAACACTGTTCTTTTGGAGGAAATGACAGAGACAATAATGTTTATGAAAAAGATGTACTTGTACATTCAACCAACTGCAATTGAGCTGTTATTGATATAATAATAATAATAATAATAATAATAATAATAATAATAATAATAATAATAATAATAATAATAATAATAATAACAGCAGCTTGTTGTAAATGTTGTACGCGTGACAATGTGGTGAGATACAGATACAACAGGAGCTGGTTTACTAAACTCAGATGGAGCCTGTACCACTTTGTCTTTGCACAATGTTTTCCCTGTCAGTGTATATGGCACAATTATAATAAAGCCAGATGTAATATGTGTGCTAAATCACTATTCAATTTTCATTTCACACTTTTCTTTTTTTGTGACAGTTTTCTATTATGCTTAAAGAACATGGTTGCTGCAATGGTAATTAAATATCAAACACTATTAGCGTAATTTCATTGAATAGCCCTGGGTTGCACCAGTTAGTAAATCACCTCCATAGTATTTTTGTGTTTGTGATGTGCTGTTGTGTACATGTGACATGTTCTTGTCTGGTGTGTATGTGTGTGTTTTTGACAAGCCCTGAGTTGTATATGTGCAACAAGGGGAGACACTTTCCTTGGTGCTTGCTGAAGTATGGACCTTCCACAATTTGCTTCGTTATTTTGGAGTGGTTCGTTTACAAGTGAACTGGAAAACGTTTTGTTTCACATTGCAAAAATTTTAACGGAGCAAATTGGCAAGCATACAGACCCCCTGTGGCAGAGCACAGCTCTGCTCTTTAGAAATTGGCAGGGATGGGGTTAAATTCCCCTACCTGCCTGGGTTCATTGTGTTCAGGTGGCTGGGGTTGATTAGATGATTAGTTTAATTAACGATCAATCAGCGCCCAGCCACCTGACATAAAAGGAGGCCTCTGCTTCCCATTGAGGAGGAGGGAGCTGAGGAAGCAGGTTGGTGGTTTTTTGGTTGTTTGGAAAGTTTGAAAGTTTTGAATCCAGTGAAGGCATTGCCCAGCCTGGAAATTGTTATTTTTGTAAGTTTTGTTTTTTTGTCTTTCTTTTTGTGTTTAAATTGCTTTGTTTTGGCCCTTGTGCCCTTTCATTTTTGTGTTTATTTATAATAAAATAGTTATTTTTTTGAAC
The DNA here is from genome assembly GCF_017654505.1 of Polyodon spathula. Classification (NCBI taxonomy): domain Eukaryota; kingdom Metazoa; phylum Chordata; class Actinopteri; order Acipenseriformes; family Polyodontidae; genus Polyodon; species Polyodon spathula. Next base: position 6,272 of record NW_024472861.1, on the reverse strand, counting down.
TGCAGTCTGTCTCTGGGCCTCTATCCACTCGCCAGCCTGCCACACCCCCGTTTCAAGTGATCTCTGTTCATTTGGTTTGATGCAGATCCTGCTGCAATTCCGTGGTTCTCAGCGGTTTCACAAATCACTCCAAGAGAACTGAACCACACTTCAATCCGCATCAAAGGGTCAAACAAACTAGGTGTGAAAAGTGCCCTTAGTTGAGAATGCAATTTTGATTTGTTGATTTTCATGACGGAGAAAGCTTGCTGCTTCTCAGGACACACTATTTCAGCAGCATTTCAGCAAAAACTCTCCATCAGAAAATAGTTTTGAATTGAGAGCAATCACATAGCTTATTTCATGTACCGTTCCTGTATATGTATCATTTCTTGCCATGGTTTGCTTCACAGTGTTTTTAATGTTGTATTATTTCACAACAGCCACATGTTGCTTACAAATTAAGCACCTTGGTTTTTCATTCATGTCCACAAAGAAGTATGAAATTCCCCATTGAAACACCCAGCACTCTAGTTCCACCTTTCTCTTCACGGATAAAGACATGATGACACTTGTCACTACAATACTTTCAAATCAGAACTAAAAACCTTTTTTCTGATATCACTGGTGTTATAACTTGAACCAGCTGACACACCTCGTTCTAGACTGGGACAGTGTAATACTGATTGACAATACCAACACCTCGTTCTAGACTGGGACAGTGTAATAGTCACATTACCAACACCTCGTTCTAGACTGGGACAGTGTAATAGTCACATTACCAACACCTCGTTCTAGACTGGGACAGTGTAATATTGGCATTACCAACACCTCGTTCTAGACTGGGACAGTGTAATATTGGCATTACCAACACCTTGTTTTAGAAGTGTCACCCTGATTAAATGAACTGCATTTGTAGAATGAAATACTTTATAAGTTTCTTTTTTGTTATTACAGTTTGCTGTGCAAAAAATATGTATACATTATGTAACTATATTTATTGTAATGAATGCACTACTGTTGGTCTGTTGCATTAAATGCAGATCTAAAATGTGGCATACTGTGACAATGTTATATTTTTTTATACGGAGTGGTAATGGTACCTTGGCTCACTGACGGCATGGAAAAAAATGATTTGTTATATTCAAATAACTAGATAAATGATCACAGGACATTTTATATTGGTTATGTCAAGATTGTGAGATGTCATTGTAGTGTGCAAAGTATATATGTATTTGGACTAGTTTGAATTGCAATAATTGAATACCTTGTTTTGAATTCAAATCATGTAGAACCCATCCTTTATCAAAAGAATCAGACTAGACGTTTCTAGTGAATACAAAGTAACAGTTTTATTAGAAATAACACTAAAGGAAAAATTAAAGGTGCAACAACTAAACTAAGACAATACAGAAAGGAAGAATTAACTAAACTAAACAGTACAGAAAATAAGGTTCAAAAAACAACATCCCTCACTCCCACTGGTTGATTAGCGATTCAACACAATCTATGGGAGATTCCCTTAAGGTTACAACTGCATTTGTAACCTTAAGGGAATATCTACTTTCATTATATTTGATAATCAAAGCATCATTAAATCAGTCTCATATATAGTTTTGGTTCAGAAGGCAATTCTTACTCTTGTGAGATAAAGATGCTCTTTGCGTCCAGACAACCTATCGAGAATTATCTATTATCAAGACAGCTAAATTTGGATTCTAGCTTTAAACGCAGAATGATAATTGCCTTATGAAACCCACATCAATTTGTATAAATCACATACAAACAAATTCTGTAGTGTTCATTAACTCAAGGAATGAATTGAAAGCATTAATACTTTTGTCTGCTTATTCTCAAGTTCATAAGACGCTTAAAACACTACTCATTGATTACTTAACGGACCTGCGCTGCCTCCTCCAGCTGTTCCATGTCTTCGACAATACAGGCGCTCTAAGGCTCATCTGCTGGCAAGAACAGGTCCAGGTTCCGGGGTCTGCCTTCCTCGCGTTTCTTCTCTGACTCAGGGTACGAAAGAAATGTCTTTGCAAAGAACCAGAGTCATTAACTATCTAGATATTACACTGAAACAGCAATTCTTCGTCCGGTTATGTCTGGGATATTCCACCACAAACTCCAGCACTGCTAGCTCAATAAATTGAACATACTTCAATTTATGTCGACTTCAAATGTTCATCTAACTCTTTCTCCAGTGATCAATCAGGGCTAAGTTAGAGATTTGATTACAAGTACTTTCAGGATTTTAGACATCTCACACAGCGGACTCCCACACTAAAGGCAAAGACTAGAATAATCATCTCGTATTAGTGTCTGAAAACGGTATCTCTGTTCCAGCTGGTCACAGGCTGGTCATTTCATGTCGGGAGCCCTGTTTGAGTGTCGCACTCATGCTTTTGTAATATTGTCTTTACCCCTGTGATTGGATAGTTTGGTTATTTTGGGCGGTGCCTGAGTCCACGTGAAGTGTTTTTCATTGGTTACCGACGCGGTCCCTTGTTCTCCATTGGTCCACTATTCCACCCCCTGTCGGTTGCATTTATGTGAGGGACTGGTTCCTGTCTAAAGTGTCAAAGCAACCAGAACTGTCTGGCTTGTGGCGCCGAAAGAGTTATTTAGCGATCGTGAAGATAAGCCATGTGTCCAGTATTTAGTTTACAACTCTTTTTCAAAACATTCTTTGTCAATAGGGGAAGTCTGTGACCAGAAACCAAGCAGACACAGAATGTCTTAAAATCCCTCTCTATATATTTCAATTCTGCCACTTTCATACACAACATGATATTTTGACCCAATCTGATGCTACATTATGATTCTGACATTTCACTTGTTAGTTGAGATAGGAAGAAACACTCTTGGGATTTTAGTACATTAGCAAATATGTGTGTGTTTTCATCACACACTTCCTTTAATTGTAGCTCAGGACCATGTAACATAAATACATTGTTTAGAACAAAACATAAAAAGGGATTGCTACCCTCCTTCCCCTGCCACACACACAGTGTAAATTAAAGCACTTAACATCTAAAGAATGCAAGCTACTTTGTTTAATTTAATTCCATTATTTTACGTAGTCATGCATAATAAATTATCTCCAACATTGTTGTACCAACCAAGAAAGAAAGTTGAGTGAGTGAAATAGCCCAAGGCTCATAGCTGCCTAATGTGTCCTAGCAACCCAGTGTATGTCAAACTGTCTTTGTGCTTAGGACCCAATGAATAGCACTAATGCACATGGTAATCTGAAAAAGAGAGCGATGGTCAGTTTTGCAATGGAAAGAAGGGACACAAGTGTTTCTTCAGGAGAATTCTCACTTTGAGTGCCAAGGCTTTTATTTGGAGCTCGTTCCCAAAGCGACATCTGCTTTTTGGACTTAGTTCTGCTTGGGGGGTACAGGAGTTGCAGCACAATTAACTCGCAATTGCACGATCCATTAGCTTAAAAGTAAAGCAGTTCAAGCCCGGTTTAAATGGACTGGTGTAGGATGCAGAGTCAATTTAATCTCTCCATTTCCTAAACAGAGCTGTAGTGCAAGCTCCCATAAAGACATTCCAGACTGACAGACCCAGATAAATGTAGTACCAGATGCATCACAAATCCTAGAATATTATTTATATTTAAACATATGTCACACAATAAAAGGATTCTCCTATAACTGTTTCAGAACTGCCTCTCCTAATGTAACCAACTGGATTGTGACATAATGAGTAATTAACACATTTTATTCTATTTAATACCTAACAACTTCAGATTTCAAGAGTCTGTGTTGGACTGCAGCCTGCTCGCAGACAAGAGGCTGTCGGGCAGGAGTTTTGTTGTCAAGAGGACCATGGAGGCTACTGTTAGAACTTCTGAGATAACTAGAGGTCGTTTGAATAATGATGGAAGCACTGCTGGTGTGAGCGCGTTGCTTTGTTGCGGCTGAAGAGACTTCAGTGGAGAGTCGGAGAGTAGGAAGCCTGGTCAGTGCCAAATGTCTGTATTTTGGTGGAGGATGATGGAGTTCACTTGTGCTTCGGATTACGAGGCCGAAGAGACAAGGTGCGTTTTGCTGTAGCAATGGGACATGGACACTATTCTGGACTTTGTATAAAGGACTATTGCCCTTATGTTTCCTGGTGATCTTTGTTTCGTGCCCTGCAGACTTGGTTACATGTCCTGTGGGCAACGAAACAAAAAGGAGAGGTGTCGGGAAGAGTGACAGAGTGAAAAAAAAAGAGAAATGCACTCCATCACTATGATCGTATATCATTGTATAACAGAAGGACATTATCCTAAGGACTGTCTTTTTAATACTGGTTCTTTGAGATTAACATTGTAAATGTAAAATAATAACAAATTGCTATGACAATATACGGTTAGAGTTAGTTCTGAGACCATCGCTGGAACTATTTTTGTGTTTGGTAATGAATAAGTGCAAATATGATTTACAAGAACACAATGTGTTACTAGCATGTTGCTTAAGTTTATTTTAAAGCTCCGTATATACCAGCAAACTGGTGTAGCTCTGGGCGCAGCCATCTTGGGGAGCGCGGGCGTTAACATCAGGAAATATATCCTTTAGCTAGTATGCTTAACTGGTGAAAGTGGGTATATAATGTTTAAACAAAAGGAAAATGGCCCTAACATTAAGAAGTGTGAATCAACTAAATGCAGATACTGTAACATTTATAAAACCATACTTTTAATTAACTGGGTACTTAAGATGTGTTTGATGTACATATCTATTTGTACCCACATTGCATTCTGATTTGTAGAGTATGTATTTCAAGCATAGGGAAAAAAGTAATGCAGACATGAATATTTTCTAATACCCCCTTAGCCCCCCAAAACGCTCAAAAACTACAAAACTTTAAGCGCATTATAAATACTTTAAGTGCAGTGCAGAGGCCAGGACCAGAGGACACCACTGGAAACTAAGCGGCAACAAGGAAGTAGCACGATTTTTTACAATTTTAGCGTTTCTAACAGCCACCACCAGCTTGGACAGATAGGTAATGCTGACCAGACCCCTGTTCGACCATTTACACCCCAAACAAATTCAACTTATACCATTATATTCACCTGTTCAACTTGAACAAACAGTCACATACGCAGATAACCTTCTTTATTGTGGTAGGTAACAACAAAAATGATAGATATATGATAGGCTGGACGATCCCATCCTCACAGACGGCTCAGTCAGCATCCCTGGCTGCTGATCGGCTTTGAATATAGTAAGGGCCAGGAACATGACATACAACAAGACACACTGAACTCTCTCACTAAGAATGATGAGAGACAGAACATATGAAGGACAAAGCTCTCAAGTCTAGGTTGGGTCAGGCAGCATCCTCTGGCTGCTGAGCGACAAGGAGAATGAGATATAGAGAACAAAAGGACAGATCCCATCAGGCAACATCGGCTGGCAGCTGGGTTGCATGGAGATTTTCTCTTTTTACCAGACCCAATGTATATCCTCTCGACAAGGAGATAGAACCCCCCCCCCCCCCCCCCCCCCTCCCTTACCACCCCCGGACGGAATCTTCCCCGTTGACAACGAGTCCTGCATCTTCCTCTTTGGAACCCGCTTACTATCGTCCAACACCGGAGTACCATCCGTGTATTCGACGGTTTCATAACTACACCGCCCCCAAGAGGAACTGGTCCTCCTTTGGCTTCCCGCCTCCGCTGTCCAGTAGTTCAGGGGAGTGAGAATCACTCCCCCCCCCCCAGAAGGACCCCTGGCTCCCTGCAGAACCACACCGTGTAGATAGGAAAGAGACTGCAGAGCCGTACATAGATGACAGAAAAGGTTGGAAAGAGAAACTAAACAAAGAGAGGTTAGTATGACTGGACTATGGATTGGAGGCCATCCGCACTGTGGAGAGGAATCCCCCCCCCATTGGGAGAAAACCTGTGGTGGACCTGACGGAGACGGCGCCCTCACTCCGGGCATACTAACGAGGAACTGGAGAGCCGCTGTAATGTCCAGTACTGGTTGATTCCTTTGAGTTCTGCAGAAGTGGCTGCAGAGTGGGGAGGATAAAACTGAGGGAAGAGCCTGGACCTGGACGGAAGGGTGTTGAGAAGCAAAGAAGTTGGGATGAAACCAATGTCTTGTAATGACATTTCTTGAAGAGTCGATGAAGAGAGGATCTGAAGGGAGACAAAAGTTTCTTGATGTTTTTGATGAATAGGACAAAGTGATTTCTGGGGACTTGAGTGAGGTCGGAGCGTCGCAGGCAGATGGCTGGGAAACTGGAGACTTAAGTGACTGAAAACTAGTAGCAGTGCA
>NW_024472860.1:0-1219 GCF_017654505.1 Polyodon spathula | reverse complement strand
AATTTAAACAAATGGGAGAGTCAGGTGGGTTGGCTTGCTGAAAGAACCTGTTGAAAAGAAAGGAACTAAATTGAACATAATTGTCAGACACAGATGACAGCTTTAAGTAAACTAAGGAGGTCAGGGAGGTACAAAGCAATCCATTAACATTATTTTCAAATTATTTAAAAATCTGTTTTTGCATTCACTTAGAACTATTCCTATCGGCATTGCTAATTGCCTAAAGTGATTAGTTAACAGGACCATTTTACTTTTAGGAAAAAATTTTATTAGATGGGAAAGGTATGGAGAAAGATTGTGATTTATAGTCATAAAGAGGTATGTAATAATGTCTATAGAACACGGTCCAGTGAAATACAGTAGACTACTCCAGACCCAGGTAATCCTCCCTGACCTATAATACAAACCACTCAACCATAATGAATTACACACCGATAGCAGCTGTAAAAACCCATGCCTCAAGGTTTTATTACTGGTAGCTGATTAAACATTTGTTAGGGGAGCAAAAAATAAAACCAAGACTAGACAAGTTTTTATAGTACAGTACAATCAGTGCTAATCTGAACAGTGATCGCTCCCAATGGCCAGCATTAGGAAACATTAGCAGTAGATTATTTCAGTAACGCTGACACATGCTGTTATATTGCATTCGCTAATCATCATATTATCTACACTTTCCAGTAAGACATGGATATACATGATTTAAGACTGATCCACGCAAAGTAATAGCAGTAATTCAGTCAAGCAACCGTCTCTAAATACAGCACACATGGTCCATGAAATATTTAGTTACCAAGATACAAAGATCATCAGTTTATTAAAATCTGTGATGTTATATTTATAATCTGTGATCTCAATAAAGTTTGCGTAGGAGGAACATCTGAATAACAAATGTTTTGTTGTTATTTTGTAATATTTTTAGTCCTGATTTTTTTTTTTTAAATGGCCACAAATTCATAACGAATTGAAGTGGAAGGGATAGCAAGTAATGCCTAGGAATACATAAGAATTTGCAGCCATTATTTTAAATATATTACTGGAATTCACAACATCTTTTATTCCATAACTTAGATTATTTCTTAAATTAGGTTTAATACATGCAATATTAAGTATATGCATATTTTAGGGCAGAACGAAAATTCTAATACACTTAAAAGAGTACTAAAAAAAAACTATAAAACATATAATAAAAGTAAAGCGGTTTCCTCAAACCGTTTAA
>NW_024472859.1:0-1238 GCF_017654505.1 Polyodon spathula | reverse complement strand
GAAGAGGAGGTTTATATAGAAGGATTCCACACAGCATTATAATAATGATTTTTCAAGCATTTCAGAAAATGTCTGTGATTTTATCCCAAACTACAATGAATGAAAACTGAGACAAATTTAGTAATATGGGTTCCTGAACTGAACAACAGGAACGTTGCTTCCTTCAAGTTGGGATTTAACTTTTATTTCAATGATGATGTTTTTAAAGGTGCTTTGATTAGTAATCTGTAATTCAAATGAAATAGCATAACATTTACAAATCCAAACCAACTAGAAAGTCCCTTTTTAATTCAGTGTGTAATTCAGCTAACACTATGTCCTTCATCCTGTAAACTTGGTTGGTAAATTAAAATGCATCCATAATATATTGCAAAGAGTAGGCTAGTTTATTGTTTGATATTGTTAGTTGCTATTATCAGTTTATAACAAGCTTAATTGTAAACTCCAGTTGTAGCATTCAGGATGGATGTATTTTTTAAAAAAAAAATTTTTAAACAGCACCAATTTGAAGTAGTAACGCATGCATATTTGTCTTGCTATAAAATTAACTTTCTGGTACTGTGTGTGTGTGCGTTTTTTATTTTTTTTATTTTTTGAGTTGATGTTTTTGCCATGTAGTAATCAGTAGCTGCTATAATTTTTAGGCAGTACGTGTTTCTATAGCTTTAAACCTGATTGCTATTATGGGGTTTTATGTTATTGTGAGTTTTCAATCTTGAACATAAGCATTGCAGCACTAAATTCTTGGACGATCTAATTCAAAAGCTCTTTTAAGGGTAAAAAAAAAAATGCCCATCATTATGGTTTGTTTGTTTCTCCCCCACAGTCGATTCGGTACTAAATGTGCCCGGTGTGGCCGGCAGATCTATGCCAGTGACTGGGTGCGGAGAGCCAGGGGCAATGCCTACCACCTGGCGTGCTTTGCCTGCTTCTCCTGTAAGCGGCAGCTGTCCACGGGAGAGGAGTTTGGACTGGTGGAAGAGAAGGTGCTTTGCAGAATCCACTACGACACCATGGTAGAAAACCTGAAACGGGCAGCGGAGAGTGGTATGTTGTTTTTCCATTCTAAGTCTGATCTAGTTTTGATTTAAAGATATTTAGGCACTGGTAAGACCTGATTTTCATATCAATTGAGTCTTTAAGAAAGTATCTATGAAGCGCCTGTATTATGGTGCGCTAAAAATAATTTCTACCCAAATTGGAAGGCAATCCATAAATCATTTCATCCTAGTGATATT
>NW_024472858.1:0-4916 GCF_017654505.1 Polyodon spathula | reverse complement strand
GAGGATGCAACAACGATAATGGATAATTGCAAAGCATATGACATGGTTTATTTAGATTTCCAGAAAGCTTTTGACAAAGTCCCGCACAAAAGATTAATTCTCAAACTGAACGCAGTTGGGATTCAAGGAAACACATGTACATGGATTAGGGAGTGGTTAACATGTAGAAAACAGAAAGTACTGATTAGAGGAAAAACCTCAGAATGGAGTGTGGTAACCAGCGGTGTACCACAGGGATCAGTATTAGGTCCTCTGCTATTCCTAATCTACATTAATGATTTAGATTCTGGTATAGTAAGCAAACTTGTTAAATTTGCAGACGACACAAAAGTAGGAGGAGTGGCAAACACTGTTGCAGCAGCAAAGGTCATTCAAAATGATCTAGACAAGATTCAGAACTGGGCAGACACATGGCAAATGACATTTAATAGAGAAAAGTGTAAGGTACTGCACGCAGGAAATAAAAATGTACATTATAAATATCATATGGGAGATATTGAAATTGGAGAAGGAATCTATGAAAAAGACCTAGGAGTTTTTGTTGACTCAGAAATGTCTTCATCTAGACAATGTGGGGAAGCTATAAAAAAGGCTAACAAGATGCTCGGATACATTGTGAAAAGTGTTGAATTTAAATCAAGGGAAGTAATGTTAAAACTGTACAATGCACTAGTAAGACCTCATCTTGAATATTGTGTGCAGTTCTGGTCACCTCGCTATAAAAAAGATATTGCTGCTCTAGAAAGAGTGCAAAGAAGAGCGACCAGAATTATTCCGGGCTTAAAAGGCATGTCATATGCAGACAGGCTAAAAGAATTGAATCTGTTCAGTCTTGAACAAAGAAGACTACGTGGCGACCTAATTCAAGCATTCAAAATTCTAAAAGGTATTGACAGTGTCGACCCAAGGGACTTTTTCAGCCTGAAAAAAGAAACAAGGACCAGGGGTCACAAATGGAGATTAGACAAAGGGGCATTCAGAACAGAAAATAGGAGACACTTTATACACAGAGTATTGTGAGGGTCTGGAATCAACTCCCCTTTAATGTTGTTGAAGCTGACAACCTGGGATCCTTCAAGAAGCTGCTTGATGAGATTTTGGGATCAATAAGCTACTAACAACCAAAAGAGCAAGATGGGACGAATGGCCTCCTCTCGTTTGTAAACTTTCTTATGTTCTTTGGATGATAGACCTACACTAGAAAACTCCACTAGAAAAAGAGATTTGAAACAAACAAAAAAACAGAAAAGTAAATCCAAAAATAGTCAGATGGCCCGTGCACCTTTCTTTCCCTGGAAAACCAACCAAGTGTAGGTTTCTCAGGGAAACAAAGTTTCCTACCCCTAACCCTAACCCTAACCCTAACCCTAACCCTAACCCTAACCCAAACCCTAACCCCAACCCTAACCCTAAAAACCTAACCCTAACCCTAACCCTAACCCTAACCCTAACCCTAACCCTACCCCTAACCTAACCCTAACCCCTAACCCTAACCCTAACCCTAACCCTAAACCCTAACCCTAAACCCTAACCCTAACCCTAACCCTAACTATTGGGATTGGTTCGAGTTGTGTAGCTGAAGAAACCCTAACCCTAACCCTAACCCTAACCCTAACCTAACCCTAAACCTAACCCTAAAACCCTAACCCTAACCCTAACCCTAAACCCTAACCCTAACCCTAACCCTAAACCCTAACCCTAACCCTAACCCTAACCGGGTTAACCCCAAACCCAACCCTAAACCCTAACCCTAACCCTAACCCTAACCCACTAAGTTTGTAGCTGACCTTGGTGATTTGCGATGGAGCCTAAGATAAGTTTGTAACGGAGAAACTGACTCTCTGATTGGCTGTGAACCTGGGATTGGGGTTGGGAGTTTGGATTTGGGTACCAACTTGCACCCCGAACCCAACTGCACACCTATCCCTAACCCTTACCCCGCTGCACCCCCACCTCTAACCCTATCCCACTCTGTACCCCCACCCAGATTCTACCAGAGAACCGACGACTCGGCAGCAGTCCAGCAACACGGCCCAGGAGAACCTACCAGGTCCACAGACACATCGACACGGACAAAAAGAACACAGACTGGAGCCTACAAACTAACAAGAACATTCTCATCATTGGTGACTCCAACCTCCACAGAATCCCGGACCACACCCAGAGGCAAATACAGATTGAAAGCTACCCAGGGGCAAAATTCCTACATGCAGCCAACCTTCTGGACAAAGCCAAAACAGACAGAGGAGTGACCAAAGTGATCCCATCATTTGGAATCAACAACAAGGACCAGAAAGTCAAAGAGACAGCTATCAAAAACCTACAGAAGATGTACAGGTCAGCAAAGAAAACCTTCCCAGCTGCAGAAATCAAAGTGCCACTAGTGAACTTCTCACAAGCACTCGACATGCAGGACCAACGGAACTTGGAGGAACTAAACAGATTCATCTCAGCCAACCTGCCACATATTCCACTGTTACCAACTGAGAACTTCCGAGTCGGCAGAGACAACATCCACTGGACAACCAACACAGCCAAGGATATGCTCCAGCACTGGTGCCAGCATTTAAACTAGGAGACCCCACAAGCCCAAACATCTCCAGGGACGGGGCATCAAACATAGTAAACTCCACGATAGACCTACACTAGAAAAATACATTTGAAACAAACAAAAAAACAGAAAAATAAATCCAAAAATAGTCAGATGGCCCGTGCACCTTTCTTTCCCTGGAAAACCAACCAAGTGTAGGGTTCTTAGGGAAACAAAGTTCCTACCTAGCCCTAACCCTAACCCCTAAACCCCAACCCCAATCCTAATCCTAAACCCCAACCTTAACTCTATATTCTCCATAACGTTGAAGGTGTTATAGGCGAGATGTCAAAGGTAATGGGTCAAATTGCATGGGTCAAGGTTCAAATTTTAATGTTCAAGGTGTTATAGTTGAAATGTCAAGGGTCAAATGTCAAATATTATGGGTGAAGGTTCAAACTGTTATAGGTGAAATGTTAAGAGTTAAAGCTCACAGTTCAAGGTTTTATAGGTCAAATGTTAAGGGGTTCCATGTCTGCTGGGGAGGGGCGCGGATGGCGAAGAGGGGAAAAGACAAGCCACATGCGTCAAAAATGCCAGCACCAGCATTTTTGACGTGCGTGGCTCATCTTCACCCCTCTTCCTCCTCTGTGCCCTCCCCAGGTCCTCCCCCCCTTGGACGTCCTCCTCCTCTATCCACCTCACTCATCTTCATCTCACCCACCATATTCCACTCAATTGTTACCTTGCTCATTATCAGCTCAAGCCACCCAGCTCTTGCTATATTTTATAAAGATATCCATAGTTATTTATAACTCATTCAACTAGTCACATGCCTACCTGTGGTAACTTTTCATTATGTTATTATTTATTAAAATGAGTACAAAATATTACATTGTTGCCAAACTGGTAATTGGGCTTAATATGGGTTAATATTTTATACCATATTAAAAAATAATATGTATTTATTTAAAAAGTGACTAGTTTTCCCATTAAGAGCCACAAATCAATACATTTAGAATTATGGCTCACTGTGATATATGCAAATAATGTTTTTCCAAGAACTATTTATAACTCTTAGAACTAGCTGAAAGTGTCATAGTGGTTTGTCTTCATTAAAAAACAAAAACAAAAACAAAAAAAACCCCATATATTAACATCAGTAAAACTATTATAATGTCACCAAAATGTTAATTGTCAATTATACGTTCAATATTTTATACAATTTTAATTATTAAAAAAAAAGTAATTTAACTATAATTAGCTTTACAGTTCAGTAGAACAAATCACTAACATACAATTATGGGTAATATGCAAATATACGGGCCAAGGAGGAACCTATTACATAATCTGTCATAAACACCATAAGGAACCAACAGGGGGAGATGTTCCCGAACTGCATGTAATCTTCTATTCACCAAATGTAAACAATTGTAAGTTTGTCTACGAAAATCTGATCCAGACACATGATATGTCTTTGCAAAACTACAAAACTCCTGCTTCATCAAGACCACTCTCGAGTTCGCAGCCCCCATGGATATTCACCTACAGGGCACAACACCAGCAGTCAAACAAACTGCCATCACAGTCATCAGACTCATTCAGTATTATGTCAGAGGCTACCTGTGCAAGCATGCTTCCCAAAATGACAGGCCCCATGCTTGCTTCAAGTTTCACAGCACAACAGCAGATCCTTTAACACATTAACAGCAAACAGAGTCCGGATTCTCCCGAGGTAAAAGAAAACCGCATTGCTATTTATACATGTTTACGGGGGTTGCTTTTTGACTGTAGGGCTTAATCTTATTTTTTGTTTGTCATAATCAAAAGTGTGTCAGCCTTCGTTTTCTCCATTTGTTTCTATGTTACTGTGTTGTTTTTAGCTATTAATTATTTATCTTATTGTCCCCACTCATTCTTTTTTGTGCACACACAAGGTATCTTCAAGGTTTTAATATAACTGTGTTTTAGTTGCTTTTTATTGTTATCTGTTTGCTGTGTTTAGTGTATTTATTTTGTGTAGCTGCTCCAGCACACACATGCATTCAGTGTATTTATTTTGTGTAGATGCTCCACCACTCACACACTACATTCAGTGTATTTATTTTGTGTAGATGCTCCACCACTCATACACTACATTCAGTGTATTTATTTTGTGTAGATGCTCCACCACTCACACACTGCAATCAGTGTTTTTATTTTGTATAGATGCAAATCATCCAAATGCCTCTGACGGTCCTGTGTGCTACAGTTACATTACTGTTCTTCACGCTATAGAAATGACAAATACTCAACAAAGGAGAGTCAGAATGGACTTTATTGATTTCAGATGTCAGTTAATATGTGACAAGATGACCCCTGGGAGTGGGGAGTTTGATTGCACGTG
>NW_024472857.1:0-1808 GCF_017654505.1 Polyodon spathula | reverse complement strand
TGTGGAAGGGGGTTAATGAGAGCTTTTCAGTGTCATGAAAAGGGAAGCTCATTCCTCGCTGGTAGGAGGCTGAAAATTGGTACAGACTAACTGTAGTACATGCAGATAATCACTGCAGAAGTACAAGTTTGTGGACCTTTTGCTTCCGATGCTGGACCTATCCTTAGGTGGCACATTTCACTGTATTGTGCTATACTTGAAAATGTCAATTTTTAAGTGTTTTTCAGCCATGCAACCACATAGAAGCTCCATTTGAAGGGCTGTAGTATTAGACTTACAGTCTGTAGCTGATTCCAGTGTTTCTGGAAGGATTCCTGCAAAAATTGATTTATAACAAAAAAAGACACGAACACTGCTTTAAGCTTATTGAGCAAAATTGAAAAAAAATTGGCTGTGTTTTTTTAAATGTTTGTATTATTTTATATGTTTGTGTTTTGTATGCTGGTGGCACCTGGTGTTTTTCTTCCCCCTGTGAGGAGCTGTATGAAGATGTGTTCAAATGTTCTCTATTGATGAAATAACTTGTGTTTCTGCTTTCATTGTGACTTTGGTGTTTGAGAACTTCATCATGTGGAACAGCATTGTGTGTGTGTGTGTGTGTGTGTATATATATATATTATATATATATATATATTATATATATATATATAATATATATATATATTATATATATATGTTTAGTTTTACTCATGCTAGGTTTGTGTTGATTTTGTTACATGTTATGCTGTTAGGTTTGTGTGGAGCTTTAGTTCAGGTGTGTTTTATTGAAAGATGATGCTGCTCTTGTAGCTATGCTGTTATATTTGTGGCTCGTGGCTGTGCACAGTGTGTGTTCATACCTGTACTAATCAGTGTGAGTGTTCATGTTGCATGCTGTGTGGGTCTCTGGCAGCACCCTGGGGTTTGTCTCAATGCAGTAAATGCAGAGTAAGCTCATGCACAGAGTGTTTTCTGATGCCTGTTTGTTCTCTTGCAGAATTGGAGATGTGAATCCCATTCTGTGTGCTTGTCTCGAGCAAGACTTGAAGAATGAAGAGTTAAGTGTATTTGACGTTGCTTCCTTCTATGGTAATGCAGATGAAATGTAACTGTAGCTACATTTGAAAGTGCAGTTTAATTGATTCATGAAAATGTAATGTTAAATGTAGTGGGAATGCAGGATTTATATTCATTTTGAAATACGAATGTTCATGCATATATTGAAATGTACAATATTGTACATGCATGTAATGTTATAACATTCAAGTAGCTAAGTAACATTCATGCATATTAAACCCACAACACAGCAAGTTGTATTTGCAAGACATTTTATTTTAAAGCGAGTTGTTGACTTTTTGAAGCAGAATAGCTTGAAGGGAAGTATTGTAGTGTTTTAATGGTAGTAAAGTTGAGGAGTTGTCAGTTTGTCAGTGGATTGAGTAGTGCTCGTTCCCTGTCTGTCTGTGCTGGTGGCTCCTATTTGCACACTGGCACACAGGTGACTCCTCCCCCTTCTAGTCATGCCTTTTAGAGTACATTTAGAGATTTGACTGACATTTTTCCATAACTCTGCAGATGCTGATAACGTTCAGAGTGCTGGTGATTTGAATGTTGGCTGCTGTGATCATCCTATCCCCTGGTCAGTTGTCCAGCTTACTGCTGTGATCATACTTTCCCCTGGTCAGCTGTCCAGCTTGCTGCTGTGGTCATCCTGTCCCCTGGTCAGCTGTCCACCTCGCTGCTGCAGAAGTTTGTTTGGGGCCGGGACAATGTTCTCAACAGACTGGTATTTTTACCATTTGTTAAACTTTGAAGAGGACCTGCAAGTT
>NW_024472856.1:0-9614 GCF_017654505.1 Polyodon spathula | reverse complement strand
AAAAAAAAAAAAAAAATAGAGGGGGTGAAAAAAAATCAATTAAAAATAAAAACCTGAAAAGTCTTCATTAGATAAGTATTCACCCCCTTTGTTATGACACTCCCAAATAAGCTCAGGTGCAACCAGTTGCCTTCAGAATAAGTTAAATGGAGTTCATCTGAGTGTAATAAAAGTGGTTGACATGATTTCAGATTAAATACACTTGTCTCTAAGGTCCCACTGTTGGGTAGTGCATTCAAAGCAAATATACTACCATGAAGACCAAGGAGCTTTCAAAACAATTCTGGGATAAAGTTGTGGAAAGGCAGATCAGGGGAGGGGTATAAAAAGATCTCAAAGGCATTGAATATCCCTTGGAGCACTGTGAAGTGGATCATTTAAGAAGTGGAAGGTATACGTCACCACCCAGAATCTGCTTAGAGCAGGCCATCCTCCCAAACTGAGCAGCTGGGTAAGAAGGGCATTGGTCAGAGAAGCCAACAAGAGGCCAACGACAACTCTGAAATACTGATCTAACCAAGACATTTCAGTTTTTAATTTTTTATTTTTCATTAACCGTTTCACAATAAAAATTCACTTGCCTCTTCAAAGTGTTGAGTAGGTTGTGTAAATCAAAGGGAAAAAAAATCCCATTTAAATGCATCAACATTTCAGGTTGTAACACAACAAACTGAAAATGTCCAAGGAGGGTTAATACTTACTATTGGCACTGTGTATATTTTTATGCGCTGCAATAAAACAGTTTAACCGCTCCCTGCTCTGATATTATTTCAGCAATCCAAAGCAACAATGAAATTAATGGGGTGGGGGTGGGGGTAATTATATTGTACCTTGTGGCTCCTTCAGGCCAATTTGCAACATCTAACAGCAGGCAGCTCAGGTGACAGGGATATGATTACTGTATATGTGCATCACAGTACCATTTTATGGTTGTATCTTGAGAATTGCTCATCCAAAAGTGAGGAGACTCAGTATGTAAATTCATTAGCTCAAGTTCTTAAAGGTTTGTCTGAAAGTGACCTGCTTTATATAATATAATTAGGTATGTGAAATGTGAGCGGTTGCTGTATTAGAAAGAAAAATGTCGTGATAGATGTTATACTTTTTGCATTCTTTACCTCTAAGCCGAGAAGTTCATGACACACACAGTAGTTTTTCAAGTGGTCGTTGTGTGATTTAGAGAAGTACATTTACTGCTCTGCATTTTCTTTTTACTTCCCAACCCAGGTCTTTCCTGGCTGTAGAAATGCAGGCTTTGCAACATTGAAAGATTTATAGAGGTTTAACATGAGCAGGATGTGTAAACACGAAAGGAGGTGAATTCTGAAGTAGAGCACGATGAAAGCCATTGCTGACCTGTCGTTGACTTTAGTCTGACATAGTATAAATTAGGACCTGAGTGCTGAGCAGCAAGATGTTATGGTACATATTTGTAGCCTCCTCTGAATCATTTTCTTTCCTTCTTGTGCTGGTTCAAAGTTAACAGAAGCAGCAGGACTCTTGTACAAGTGCCAGAATGCAGTGTTTTAGTGTCTGTGGAGATGCCTATGAGACGGCATGCTGCAACACTCTACAATAACATAGCAATATCTTTTTACACATAACTGAATGCACTTGTTCCCTGGATACCATTACCATAGTATTTAAGATTCAAATTCTTTCAGTGTACCTTAGTTTGTCGTACGGTTGTCAATGGTTACACATTGTTGAATCGAAAGCAGCACTGTTGTTGGAACATGTACTGATGAATGTGTTCCTGCAGTCGTAGTTGGTTTGCAGTATGCCCATTACACAAACTAGCTCTTTAAAAACAGGGCTCTGCTGTATGTAAGTTAAGATTTACTGACCGAAGAGATTGCCATTGAACACTATTGCATTTTTGGAACCATTACCTTATTGGAGTCTCATACTAAGCAGTGGCATTTTTGTTCAGATGATTTATTTATATTACATACCATCTGGTGTACAGTCTTCTTACTTTACATCTTGGTTTATGCTCTTTTTTTAAACTGCAGCAGCGCTGTCTTTTAATATACGTTTCAATTCTACAGGTCAAAATTCAATGTGATCAGCTCTGTGATCAGCTCCTGTGTATACACAAATAAATTACTGTATTTTTTTTTTTTTTTTTTTAAATAAAAACAAGTACATGGTAAAGCTTATCCTGATATCAGCAATACATTTTTGGCATTTGGTATACTCAACTTAAAATCCCCAGAGTTTATCTAATTGCCTTCTGCAGCTCCAAAGCCAGGATGCTGTCTATAAATAGCAATAAGCATTTTCTTTGCTTTCAGGAAAACGAACGTTTGGTCCTTGGTACTCTTGTTTGATAAACACAAAGGGGGTTTATACCTTTGCTCAAGGAATATATGCACAGCCATTGAGTTAAACTTGATGTCCCGGACTCTAAACCCAAGCAGGGATAAGCAAGTCGTGCCTCGCATTTAAAATGGGATTGCTGTATGATTACACTAGTAACACAATTTTTGTTCCTGGGTAGTAAGTGTTATTTCCTAATTGCTTATGCCTCAAAAGTATAGAAAATGGCTATTATTCCCCACAAATTTTGCTTTTGTGACCAGGACAGTGATATTTCAAAATATCACTATTTCCAATGGGAAAAAGGGCAAATGTGTGTCTTTTCGTTCACATAAAGTCAGAAAAAAAAAACATATGAATCCAAATTACATGTATTTATACTAAAGTAATACAAAAATGACTACAACAGATTTAGAAGTGAGTAGTAACCGGTGTTCCGTACAATATATGGTTCTTTACAATTGTTATGGAGTTCCTAGGTTTTTGGCCCAAATAAAGAATATAGTAATACGGCATGCTTTTTTAAATGCGAAAAATCGCTAAGAACCCTTAATGACAGCGGTCATTGGAATGGCTCAGTTTACAACAAACTAATACTAAAGTTCAAAACCACCGGTCATATGATGGCTGTGACGCACTAGTTTTACCCAGAGCAGGACGTCTCCAGCCACCGCACTAACAAGTGCACTCATATCCTTTATTCCTATTGATTCTAGAGGATGGATATGCTTTATTTTCCCTATTCTGGAGATTATTCGGATTCTTTTGATGTTCAATTTCTAGAATCATGTGTTGGGGTTTGCTTATGATATGCTTCAATCAGGGACTCCACAAACAAAAAAAAAAAAAAAAAAAAACTGCATTTCAGCTCAATTGACCAGCTTCAGAAAGGTTTTTGTCAAGGTTGTAGTTTCACCAATAAAGATCTAATGGCCTGTCACTTTCTGCTGGCAATTGTTTTAACCCATGTTGGTCTGCTTTATAGATTCACCAGCTCTACAGTATACAGCAAGCGTCTATTCATTAGGAGTTAATGTTAATGAGATCTGTCATGAATTAATATGTGTTTACTTTGCATGCTTTTAATACGAGTTAAATGAGTATTAATACATATTCCCAGTACAGTACATTATGGACACTATAAAATGTTTTTGCATTTTCTGGTTCGTTGAACTGGGATTCACACACATTTGTTGCTACTGAAGACGTTACAGTAAAGTGGATTAAAATATCAGCAACTGAAACTGGCTTAACAACAGATCCCAAGTGCCTAAAAACACAAGCCACAAATTAGATAGATTTACAATACAGCTTAATCATTTTACTTAAAATGGTTTTGGGACGTTTATTTAATTAATTACAGAAAAAGAAACATCAAAAACAGCCTTAAAAAACCAAACATAGTAATAATACAAAATATCCCATGCTTTCTTGGCACCACAGATTTTCCACGCAAGGAATGAAAATCCCCACTGTGAACAAGACATTTTATTTAATATTTCAGTTAATTACAGTAATTAAAACATGAGTGAATAATACATGAATAAATATACAAAGCATGTTTACAAACCTGGCAAACGTTACTTCTTGAGGGTTGCAATCTGAATTGAGGCACTTTAGTTCTACGCTTTTGTTTTGTTTTTTTCACTTGCCCTTCTAACTTAATTTCTCAGCAAGCAGTTACAGGCTGGAAAAAAAAAAAAAAAAAAAAAAAAAAAAAAAAAAAATCAAAATTCAGCGGCAGTATTCAGCTTCCAATATATTTCTGTCAATCACATCATTAATTTAATCTGGAAGGTGTTGATGTTGCCTCACTTGCTTTCGCTTGATGTGTTGGGAACAGTAAATAATGGGAATACTTCCAAGAAATTTTCACGTGACAAGAATGTTATTGTATTCCTTTGACAATGCTACTGACATTTTCTAATTCTTCATTCGTGTTTTGCATATTGCAGAGGCAGCATCAGGCCCTTCAATACTTGCTTGTCATGTAACCCTGATGGAACACCACTCGATTGGTATTGCAAACTGGATCAAACCGGAACAAGTACAAGGCCAAACAATATACATACGGGGGCCTTTCAACATATTCTAATCAGTACATTTTACATATTGGCATCTCAGAACTTAAACAGTATTGGAACATTAATAAAACGTGATCTATATTCACTTCTTGCATCGTTTACATACATAATAAAATGAAATATAAATCGGTACTAATTGAGTATGAAAAAATATATATATATATATCTATATATATAGATATATATTAAATTAATAAATGTATACATAAAAACATAATTCAATATGTTGGTTTTTCTGTGAATATTAATTCACCTACATGCTTTTAAAATATATTATTCAAATATTCTGATACAGGACTTTCAACAAATAGTTTTCATTGATTAACTATCCTCAGCAGTTGATAGTTAAGTTATAATATTCTGACGTGTGAGCAGATCAATAAACTATGTTCTGTTCGTGTGAATTGCATATTGAATATGGTATAGGGTGCGGTACGATACAAGATTCTATCCAAGTCAGACTTCGACCAGCTCTGACCTTGAGGGAGTGAAATTCACTTTTCCTTTACATGGCACCCACTACTACAGTTGTTGTTTATTTATCCCATCCTGTTCTGTATGCTTCATAAGCAACTCAAAATTGACTTGTGGTGTTTGACAGAGAAGCCTTCAATACAATTGCCAACTTGAAGTTCACTGAAGCCGATTGTATTTGTTTTTCCATGTATACACTGCATACAGATTCACACTGCTGTTTGAGTGCTACTACAGAAGTGAAAAGGAAAAAGGGGGGAAAAAAATTAATGTTTCAGCAAAACGCCATCTTTAACGCCAAGTATTTGTGGTTCAACAGAATTTTCTCTTGAATTTCCCTTTCCAAATGCCGACATGTACACTATTTTCTGTGGAGAAGTCCTAGGGGTTCTGTGATAACAACATTTAAAAGTATTTGGTTATCAATCACGTGCAGTGTTGACATTACAGTAGTTTCGATGCAACCTTTTTAAACTTCTCAGGTGATTTTAAGGAATCTGTAAGGTTGTGAAGGAGGAAATAAGTAACAGACAATAACTGTGGAGTAAAAACAAAGCAAAACAAACAAAAACCAACCAAGTGCATATCTCACGTCATACATTTCTGAGGGGTGAGAGTCTGATCTTTTAGCTGTTTGTGGAACGTAGTACTACATTTATGTCAGCAGAGGGCAGTCTCTACCTTCTGTAGAGTGATAGCATCAGACCAATAATTTTCTTTCGCCTTTTAAATTTCACAACAGAACGTTTTACCTGAGAGGGGAGAAAAGGCTGCAATAAAATTGGTGTTCTGTAGAGTTTGGGCGCAAGAGAATACAGCATCTTTGACTGAGCCTGGGTAGGAAATAATTACTAGTATAAAACATAGCATTCGTCATGGTGTGCCTTTGTTATTGACTCTATAGAAGCTCATAACATGTTGCAAGGACTATTGAAAATATAATTAATTGATCTTCCTGAGCCTAACAACAGAAAGCTAAAACTTTTACATTTAATAATAGCAAAAAGGCACTCCAAGGGGTTGGGTTATTATTCAGTAGGTGGAGGTGTGGGTTTATATGGCATTGTTCCTTACTGTTCAGGTGTCACCTTTGTGTAATTGCAGAATCCATAGGCTATTGTTCAGTCTGTCTTGCTGTGGATACTTTCTAAACCTGGTCTGGCGAGTCAATAAAACAAAAATGCCCATTGCAAATACAAGTTAATGTGATTGAAAATGATACAGCCAAGGAGACGGCTCCCAGGAAGAGATTACATTTTTTCCGTGGCTGTTATTATGCACGTGGTGGAACAGAGGGTTTATTCACAGCAGTACATTATTATTCATAATCCACTGTGGTGAGTCATCAAAGCAGATAGAGCAATCCTGCTTCTGCAAATTCAAGGACCACACCTTTTTTTTTTTTTTTTTTTTTTTTTTTGTCTGCTTCAGTCCACAGATGCTAAGTAATACTGGATTGCGTTGTTGCTTTTCCGTTTCAGTAGCATAGATTCAAGCTGAAATTAAGTTAAAGAAAGGACGGTTATGGGGCTTCCTGACACCTTGTGTGAATTCAGTTTTAGTCATTGAAGGTTTATACAATTGGTTCAAGCTGCATTGAACCCAAAAGCATACAGTATCACTTGGGTATTATCCCTTCAGCTAATTATAGATCTCTCTGATACAGTTACTAACACACAGCACTAAGCTTTTGTTCATTGTGTAAGTAGCTTGTTTGTTCTGCACTGTGTTATTTAACTTTGCGGGTTTGATTTGCATTTTATGTTCAAATGCAAACCTGCTCCAGAGTGCTCTAGGATAGCTGTCAATGATTTCAGTGTTTCGGAGTGGCTGCCTTCATAGGGACTGTTATGTATATCACATTCCACATGGGGACTGCTTGTTGTTTTGATACAGACCACTCGGCTGTTTTTTTTTTCTTTTTTTTGCTGTGTTAATATGTTGTCTGGTTGTGTATAATGTGTAAACTGAGCATTTAAGTACAATTCAAAATGTACAGTCTCCAACTGAAGCGGTCCATGTGCCATTTTTGTCCATTATGTGCCTTTTTTAAAAAAAATTTTAAACAATTTAATATCAGTGCTTCCTAGCCTAAGCTGATTCAGTGCCCACCTTTTTCCCTTTGAGTGTAGTGCTCTGTTTACTGCTGAGATTACACTGATACCAGGCTTCCTCCTTTGATTTGTAAAGCAGAAGGTGACAGCTTGTGGTCCCTATAGAAATGTCGGTCTGGTGGCTCATGGTGATATAAATATTTTAATACATATTAACACATATTCAAAACATTTGTCACCCTCAGACGCCCCCCTAAACTCCCCTCCCCATGGATCCCCCCCCCCCACTAGATTGTTGTCTAGACCCTCAGCATGTCTTCCATGTAACAATAAAATGATACACCAACTACTGTACAGCATTGTTTACATGCAGAAAATGGTCCCCAAGCAGCCAGTGACAGGGTGAATGCCGGGGTGAGAGAGAGGAGCAATTTGTGGATCTGTGGGCCAGTCCTCGATGAGACGTTCGCAATCGTCTCACCGTAATTAAAGCACAGTGGGGGTTGTGGACAGCAATGCTATCCATCTGTCTCTAAACCTGTTTTGTTTTTTTTCCTCTGACAAATTATTTTACTGTCAGTACAGGGAAGGCTTTCACCGTTTTATAGTCAGTTGCTGTTAGAGTACTGAACCGAGGGAAAGATGACAGAGCAGAGAGAAAGTCGAGCCTCTCTCATTTTTTGTTTTAATTTCACCAATTTGAAAATTAGATTCCCACAGCAATTCCAAGTCTTGATCAGTCTAATATCTAATAAACAGCGCTGTTAAGAGTTTGATCGCTTACTCTACCCATGTCTTTGACAATCTTTCATGTCATGTCTCCCCCCTTAAAAATGATCATTTATTTAAACTGATAAAACTTAATTAAATGGAGCAAAGGTATTTCAGCACTAGGGTATTGTGATTGGCTGCATATGGCTCAAACCTAAAATAATAATACTGGTAAGATATTTTCAAATCAA
Organism: Polyodon spathula; assembly: GCF_017654505.1. Lineage (NCBI taxonomy): Eukaryota > Metazoa > Chordata > Actinopteri > Acipenseriformes > Polyodontidae > Polyodon > Polyodon spathula. The sequence goes on along the minus strand of NW_024472856.1, from coordinate 1,718 downwards.
AGTGTCATTTTGCAGCTCTTCTGTTGCTCAGCCTAATGCAGTAGTAAAGCCTTTCGTCTAATAACATTTCATAGGTGACATTGGTGGCTTTTCTATTGCAGTTTACCCTTGTCTGATTCTTCACATTTTTTAAATACTATTTACAAGGACGATATACAACACATACTGTTAGGAAAAAAAGCCACCTCATTTTAAATCAAATTTTAACATATTTTGCATCATAATCATCCACTGAAGCTCCAATTAAAGCATAATTTAAAACATTTAAAGAGTGTTATTAAAAAGGCATTGCAGTAGTACCGAAATGCAGCAGCATGTAATCCCTGAAATTAAATTTTTGAACCGGAAATAGGTTGATATTTCGTACGGTTTCCAGCAGTGTTAGATGTCGGTAGTGCAGCTGTCACTGCTTGCGACGAGCTGCTCAGTATTGGAGAGGAGAGAGAGAGAGAGAGAGAGAGAGAGAGAGAGAGAGGGAGAGAGACCTGAGAGGAGCGAGAGAGAGAGAGAGAGAGAGAGAGACCAAGACCTGTCGATTGCCACGAGGAGAGACAGAGAAGAGTGCGAGGAGGCGCCGGGACGAGTTGAGGACTGTCGGAGGGACGGGTAGAGGGGTTGGTGACCGCTGAGTGGATAGAGGCTGGTGCGGAGAGACCTGATGTGGATGGCGACGAGGGAGGATGAGAGAGGCGAGACCAGACCGTTGCTATAAATGTAGGGTCAAAACTATTTAGAGAAGGTACCCCCAAGTAAATAGTTCCGTCTTTTTTCCCCCCTTTTTGTTTTTCAGTGATGTAAAGCATTTTCGTGAAGCAGACAACACCTGGACTGTTTAACACGTAGCTTCTAATACGTCTTTACTGTTTAATCAAATATATATAAGCAAGCTGTTTAAATGAACTTTCTTAAGCATGAATTAACCTGTTTACTGAGAAACATGTTGAATATGTGTCTTCACTTCCACTTTTTCAGTACTAGATTCAATATCTGTGTCAGATTTAGTATTTAAAAAATGTAAATTAATTACAATTTTTTCAAAATGAGAACTACTGTACCCAGTGGATTTAAAAAAAAAAAAAAAGTCTTAGACCCAATTGATGAAGATTTTGTGGTAAAACCAACCTGTTCTTGTGTGAGATTCTCTTACGCTACAATGTCACTTTTTATACTGTTTTACTTTTTTTTTTGTAATGTCTGACAGTTATGACAGTACTTAATGAGATATTTTCATTTTTCCAAAAAAGCGTTGATTATTTGATACATTGGTTATAGTTATGAAAATAGCTAATTAATTATCCTTCACAGGTGGCATTACATTATTCATTCAGGTGTTGCTGATTTAATTTTCTTTTCTAGGATTTATCATCCAGGTTTCTATTATCTTTAGCGTGTGTGTGTTTGCATGTACGTGTGTACAGGGGTCGTTAACAGAAGCTATGAGTGGCCATTTCATCAGTTTCATCTTCATGGTGTTTAGATGCTGAGAATTGTCATAGACGTTTCCAAATGAATTGTACAGTAACACGAGCCAAGGTACCCATGCAATGTGGGAGGCCATCACCACATTCACTTTACAAATTCTTCTATACAATACACTTTATACCCTTCAAAAAAAGGACCTAGCATTTACTAGATTACTCCTTAGGTTAGCATTGCAATTTAAACTGTTGCCCATTTATGTTGTCTGTGTCCAGGAGTGTTGGTTTAGAACTTGTCAC
>NW_024472855.1:0-5000 GCF_017654505.1 Polyodon spathula | reverse complement strand
CAGAGCTGTTGCCAGATAATTGAATGTTCATTTCTCTACCATAAACCACCTCCAATGTTGTTTTAGAGAATTTGGCAGTACGTCCAACCTGCCTCACAACAGCAGACCACGTGTAACCACGCCAGCCCAGGACCTCCACATCCAGCTTCTTCACCTGCGGGATTGTCTGAGACCAGCCACCCGGACAGCTGATGAAACTGTGGGTTTGCACAACCGAAGAATTTCTGCACAAACTGTCAGAAACCGTCTCAGGGAAGCTCATCTGCGTGCTCGTCGTCCTCACCAGGGTCTTGACCTGACTGCAGTTCGGCATCGTAACCGACTTCAGTGGGCAAATGCTCACCTTCGATGGCCACTGGCACGTTGGAGAAGTGTGCTCTTCACGGATGAATCCCGGTTTCAACTGTACCGGGCAGATGGCAGATAGTGTGTATGGCGTCGTGTGGGCGAGCGGTTTGCTGATGTCAATGTTGTGAACAGAGTGCCCCATGGTGACGGTGGGGTTATGGTATGGGCAGGCAAAAGCTACAGACAACGAACACAATTGCATTGTATCGATGGCAATTTGGATGCACAGAGATACCGTGACGAGATCCTGAGGCCCATTGTCGTACCATTCATCCACCGCCATCACCTCATGTTTCAGCATGATAATGCACGGCCCCATGTCGCAAGGATCTGTACACAATTTCTGGTAGCTGAAAATGTTTTAGTTCTTCCATATTCTGCATACTCCCTAGACATGTCACCCGCTGAGTATGTTTGGGATGCTCTTGATCGACGTGTATGACAGCGTGTTCCAGTTCCCGCCAATATCCAGCAACTTCGCACAGCCATTGAAGAGGAGTGGAACAACATTCCACAGGCCACAATCAACAGCCTGATCAACTCTATGCGAAGGAGATGTGTCGCGCTGCATGAGGCAAATGGTGGTCACACCAGATACTGAATGGTTTTCTGATCCACGCCCCTACCTTTTTATTTTTTAAGGTAACTGTGACCAACAGATGCATATCTGTATTCCCAGTCATGTGAAATCCATAGATTAGGGCCTAATGAATTTATTTCAATTGACTGATTTCCTTATATGAACTGTAACTCAGTAAAATCTTTGAAATTGTTGCATGTTGCGTTTATATTTTTGTTCAGTGTATTTAAGTTTCTAAATAAGGGGCCTCAGGAATCCTAACTTACGTGTTGTTTGAATGAGAAGGTCTTCTGTCATTATCTTTCCTAATTTTACGGATTCATACTTTTGTGGTTATGTGTGTGGGTGTGTGTGTGTGTGTGTGTGTGTGGTGTGTGTGTGTGTATATATATATATATATATATATATATATATATATATATATATATATATATATATAGTATATATATATATACCATATAAAATTTGTTTTTAATGGCCCATTGTTTTTAAAATGAAGACTGTATGTGTGTGTAACATAGTGTTATTTTAATTGTCACATTCACAACATTGTTGTCATTTAGTATCACTTAGATTATTACTATGCTTTATTATGAGTGTTGTTTTTGTTTATTCACTATTTAATTATTGTTTGATCATGGTATTAAATGTGTGTGTGTGTGTGTGTGTGTGTGAATATTTCATTTGTTTTGTGTTCTTACCCCTGCACGTGCCTTGAGTGAACGATCCTGCTGAATTTCAGACTGTGTCGTCAATTTCTTGTGATTGACAGCTGTCCTCAGAGCAGGAGCAAGATGGCATCAGAAGCGTTGATTGAATCAATTTCTGCTTGCAGCTTACTTAAAAACCAACAAACAGGTTGGAAGAGAGAACGGAGAAGGCAGAAAGAAAGCACTCCTGTCACGCCTTGTGTTCACTGGCATATCTTTGCTTGTTTGTGTGTCTGTTGTTTGTATGATATGAGCTACCTTTGGACTTTTGTCTCCGATGGCGAGAAAGCACATTCAGTATACTACCGGACCTTGTTACGTGGGCAAGGATATATTATTTGTAACTCTTAGAATATAAGTTCTGAGCTATAAAGGTTTTATATTAAAGAAAATGGGTTGAAACTGTAATGCTGCACGAACTATATGTTTAGTTTTCTGCTTAATACGGTGAAACGGTGGTTCGCATGTTATCTAATGAATAATGTATAGGAATTTAGAATCTGTTAAAACAAAACTGGAGGTACTTGAATTAAGTATACAATCGAAAACTGAATGAAACAGAACTACACACTCGTTCTGAGAGTGCAATATGTTTTATTGGTAGTCCTTTGTGTATTTATTTTACCAGTCTTAAGTTTGTGATTTTTAAATGAATGTTGTATGTAAATAGTAAGATGATCACAGTCCCAGCCTGGTTGTGCACTGTTTAATTGATTTAGGAGGGAGGTTATTTGGGCTAAATTGTATTCCTGGTGTCCTGAGGTATGTATCGAGTGTTGCTACCTGTAGGGGAGCAGGAGCTTCAATGTACCAGCAGTAGAGGGTTTGGTGGTGATTGGCTGGTCATGTTTGGTGGTGATTGGCCGATCATGTAGGCAAAAAGCTTAATTAATGAAATGGCACCATTCAAGTAAGGGAGAACTGGTGGTGCTGTGCTTGGCTGCCAAGGGCTATTCTGGCTACAGGTGCTTGCGAGTCTCCTCAGGATAGCAGGACCCTAGCCATTGAGGTGGGTAATGTTTGGTTCTTTTTCAGTGTACTAATTTACAGGAGACTCTTACTATTTATTGATAGTGGTTGTTGTTACCTATTTTTAAATACTATGTGGTGTTATTAATTATTATTGAAATGTTATTGAAATGTGATATCTATTGAAATATTATCGGTTAATTGTTGATACCTGCTGAAGTATTATGCTAGGCTGCTAGTCATGACCTGTTTATATATCAGCCTTTTGATGTATAATTGGTGCCGTCAGAACTGGCTTACTTTATAAACAGGATGGTACTGTGACAACAATAAACTGTTTCATTTTAAACAAACCTTTGGGTGTGGTAAACTCATTTCTGCGTGTGTGGTGAGTGTCCATCTGCTCTTCCAAATAAAATAACCTTTTGCGTGGAACTGCTTTATTCTGGTTTGCCTTTATAGTTGGGATGGAAATTTATTAAAACATTCTAGAGGATCTCTCACCTCTAAAATCTAAAAAGAGAGTGTTGTAGCTGAGACTACAATTATTGCCTGCCGTTGACTGTAATAGTAGAATGAAATAAGTCAATTAGTACAATAGATACTATGTATTATCTTTTGGTAGCAGGACTGGCTCTCCGTCACGCTTGCACACGCCCCTTTGTTTACATGTGGTTTAGGAGGCATATAACAACTGACAGGGAAAATCAGAAAACAAATATTATAAATAAATAAATAGTGTGTTGCCTGAAGACGGTATTTTGAAATTGAGGATTAACTGTACACTATATCATGGTTAATAGTTCACTGGAAAGATTGTTGGTCACTATAGTGTCTCTGCTTCCTATCAATTACCTAATACTCAGCTTTTCATTTTAATTGCTGATGCCGACAAATCCTTATTACTACAACTGTGGCATTCACGAATATTACTGATGCTTGCTTAGAAGAAAAATGACTTTATCCGTAAGAGCATTTTTATCCAAATGTTTGTTAAGATGAATATATTTAGCATTCACTCGCTACTTTGCCTTAATGTAACAGAATACTGGTGTTCAATTCTGGGGTGTTATAATAGTTAGAAAGGAGAAGTACTGTATAGAGTGTAATATTGAGTGTGTTTATTTTTGGCATGGTCCATGTATCTGATAGTAAGCAACTTGTTTTGAAGGGAGTCAAATCACCAGTTATCTCCATCATACTGATATGAATAGGTGAATCATGTAGCAACTTTAAACCAGAGCACTAGTGCAGCCTACTAAAATGAGGCTCCGCAGTGTATCAACAGTGCGAGTCACAGGTCACATGTGTGGTCCGTATCTCTGCCTGACCATTGGTATAATTGCACCCATCACAGTACAGAATCAAGACTTTCACAGATGTGACCCCTTTTGTAGTTAGTTCATACACTTTTTAGTTTTCTTTCATTGAGTCTCATTTATATTGGACCACACTGCTTATTCTGTCTGAGGTAACTACATATAAATACAAAAATGATTCAATATCATCAGCCAGTCAGCTTCCAGCTATAGCGTGCATCTAGTAGACAATAGATGCCAATGTCACTGCATCACCTGTGAATCAAATTTTAAATCAGTCCACGCAAGTACCGACTTTTTCATTTTGACTTGCTGTATTGAAAGCTCAGTTCACATCTACTGTACAGCAAATACTAAACAAAGACACAATTAGTCTAAATTCATTTTATTATCCCCCAAAACCAGCCAATGAATGCTTTGCACCGATGAAAGTAGCCAGTCCTGTACCTGTGCCGCTGTGTGTAATTTGTTTTTCTGTGAAACATTGATATCCTGTCTTTTAAGAAATGGCTTAATGCATAGCTTGTTTTAATGTTGTCTTTATTATGCAGACCAGAGACCCGTGTTTACCACTGCATTGTCATTTTCTAAATTTTCTTTACATTTTGAAATTAATTATTGATACCCAGGTACCCTGGTTGGGTAATTTAAAAGCCAACGGGTACCTGTGCCTACCTATTATATATATATATATATATATATATATATATATATATATATATATATATATATATATATATATATATAGTAATGAAATGATATGTCAAACAAATACATGATATATTTTCTTATTGTAACCTGATATAATCATACATCCTCATATCACCTGAACATTCAAAGTGACTCCTCGTCATGTGCTAGATTTCTGTCCCTTTCTAATGAGGATTTATCATCCATATGACAAAGAGCTAGATTAACACAGTTTACCATGCCTTTTATCACAGCATTAATTGTAATTATTTTGACAGGATATTCCCAGGATTTTAGTGTAGTGTTAACCATTTTAATGGTAGTTAGTTTACCAGGGTCATAACCTCCAAAAAGCTCATTATATATATAAATATCATGACATTC
>NW_024472854.1:20000-25000 GCF_017654505.1 Polyodon spathula | reverse complement strand
TGGAAAGTGAGATCTCATTGCTCCTCCAACCACGATGGTTTGTCTGCACCAGGGGGCTTTAGCTTGACGTTGAATTGCTTGAGGGTCAGTTCAAGCTGCTGCTGGTTCCCTGCAAAGTAGGCTGAGATTGCGTTGTGGAACAGGAGCAGTTGCTTGTGCATCACCTTCACCTGAAATATCAAGCAACAGGACACAAATGAGTGGATTACAACCCAGAATATCCGGAAATGGACTAGAGGTAACTGAAGTACTCTGATACTGTACTGTTCATATTTACTGCCTGGGATACTGACAAGCAAGCACCTGCTCTCACCCTAGTGTATCACTGCCATTTAACAAGAATGGATTCCTCACATCATTTCGCCTGTCTGCCAAATATATCCAAGCATAAAGGCACAATTTTCCTATACTTATTTCACCACCTCAACTAATCAGAGGTGCTTCATTCTACCGTTTTTTGGGTTTAAATCAATTGCTGCCAGTTTTTTCATTTTTGTTTATTAATAGCTTATAAAAATGTGTTTGTTAAATGCTTAACTATTAACCATTAGTGGTTCATTTATTCAGCGCCTGTCAGGCTCGTCAGGTCCAAAAGTTGTTCACAGTAAAAGAGGTTTAAAAGGCACTGCATATCAACAGAACACTCTCCAGCCAAGCCCCACCCCTTGTTCACTGTATTTATCACATACTTCTTCATAGTCGTGCATATGTGACGCGCACGAAAAGTGAGAATTCATACATGAAAAAGTATGGACACTTTTTTTTTTTTTTACTTACCTGTACCTTTAAAATAGGAACACGTCAAGTCCTCCTTGAACCTAAAGGAAAAGCCTAGTAAACTGCACTATTTGATACAGCCACTAGTTGGAACAGCCTAAATGCAGGACAGCGCTATCAGTTAGTGGTGATATCATGCTTTCTTTCAGTAGTAAAACCGAGAGACTGCAAGCAACAATTGATTTAGTCCTGTCTTTACTTTTCCTATTTTAACAGATTAAACACTTTATCTTCTGTTGATGGGCTCTCTGCCCAAGACCCATAACACATACTGATAAATCCTTTCCTGATCACTTGTTTTATCACCAAACTCCTCAATAATGCGATCCAAGTCATTATTTTATTACTATAAGACCTCAAAAAGCTCTGCAAATCTCTTTGATATTCTTTGAGCGCTGGATGCAAAAGCAGCTATCTTGTTTGTTTATGTCCGTGTTAGGTCTGTGGTGAAGGGGCTCTGTGTATTGCTCAGATCCGCCCCCTTTTTTTCCGGCTTCTCGCTGCTCCTATCGGTCTCAATCGGCCATTGAAAGGTTTTCTCGTTTTTTTTCTGGAGAAAAAACAACTACAAACCTGTGCTTGACATCTTTTTAATGATGTCGGATAGGGTCCGACATCAGACCAGAAAGGGTTAACATCAGAAATTAAATCAAACAGCACATCACAAAGCAACTGTCAGCAAGGAAGCTCGCACAGGTATTGAAGGTGAGATTAATCCCCTACAGAGATAACAAAGACATAACAAAGGAGGTAAGAACATAAGAAAGTTTACAAACGAGAGGAGGCCATTCGGCCCATCTTGCTCGTTTGGTTGTTAGTAGCTTATTGATCCCAGAATCTCATCAAGCAGCTTCTTGAAGGATCCCAGGGTGTCAGCTTCAACAACATTACTGGGGAGTTGATTCCAGACCCTCACAATTCTCTGTGTAAAAAAGTGCCTCCTATTTTCTGTTCTGAATGCCCCTTTGTCTAATCTCCATTTGTGACCCCTGGTCCTTGTTTCTTTTTTCAGGCTGAAAAAGTCTCTTGGGTCGACACTGTCAATACCTTTTAGAATTTTGAATGCTTGAATTAGGTCGCCACGTAGTCTTCTTTGTTCAAGACTGAACAGATTCAATTATTTTAGTCTGTCTGCGTATGACATGCCTTTTAAGCCCGGAATAATTCTGGTCGCTCTTCTTTGCACTCTTTCTAGAGCAGCAATATCTTTTTTATAGCAAGGTGACCAGAACTGCACACAATATTCAAGATGAGGTCTTACTAGTGCATTGTACAGTTTTAACATTACTTCCCTTGATTTAAATTCAACACTTTTCACAATGTATCCGAGCATCTTGTTAGCCTTTTTTATAGCTTCCCCACATTGTCTAGATGAAGACATTTCTGAGTCAACAAAAACTCCTAGGTCTTTTTCATAGATTCCTTCTCCAATTTCAGTATCTCCCATATGATATTTATAATGTACATTTTTATTTCCTGCGTGCAGTACCTTACACTTTTCTCTATTAAATGTCATTTGCCATGTGTCTGCCCAGTTCTGAATCTTGTCTAGATCATTTTGAATGACCTTTGCTGCTACAACAGTGTTTGCCACTCCTCCTACTTTTGTGTCGTCTGCAAATTTAACAAGTTTGCTTACTATACCAGAATCTAGATCATTAATGTAGATTAGGAATAGCAGAGGACCTAATACTGATCCCTGTGGTACACCACTGGTTACCACACTCCATTCTGAGGTTTTTCCTCTAATCAGTACTTTCTGTTTTCTATATGTTAACCACTCCCTAATCCATGTACATGTGTTTTCTTGAATCCCAACTGCGTTCAGTTTGAGAATTAATCTTTTGTGCAGGACTTTGTCTGAAGCTTTCTGGAAATCTAAATAAACCATGTCATATGCTTTGCAATTATCCATTATCAATGTTGCATCCTCAAAAAAATCAAGCAGGTTAGTTAGACACGATCTCCCTTTCCTAAAACCATGTTGACTGTCTCCCAGGACCCTGTTACCATATAGGTAATTTTCCATTTTGGATCTTATTATAGTTTCCATAAGTTTGCATATAATAGAAGTCAGGTTTATGTTTGCAATTTTCCAGTCTGTCGGTACCACCCCTGTGTCAAGAGACTGCTGCATGATCTTGGTTAGCGGTTTGTAAATTACTTCTTTCATGTCTTTGAGTACTACTGGGAGGATCTCATCCGGCCCAGGGGATTTGTTTATTTTAAGAGCTCCTAGTCCCTTTAACACTTCTGCCTCAGTTATGCTAAAGTTATTTAAAAATGGATAGGAACTGGATGACATGTGGGGCATATTGTCAGTATCTTCCTTTGTAAAAACTTGTGAAAAGTAATCATTTAATATAGTTGCTATTTTTTTTTCTTCATCTACGATTTTGCCATTTGTATCTCTTAAACATTTAATCTCCTCTTTGAATGTTCAAAGAGGAGATTAAATGTTAAGAGGTAGCTGCTTCTGAATCCAGTGCTCAAAGAATATCTGCTTCTGAATCCAGTGCTCAAAGAATATCACAGACATTTGCAAAGCTTTTGCAGAGCTTTTTGGAGATGTTATAGTAATAAAATAATGATTAAAAAGATGTCAAGCACAGGTTTGTAGTCGTTTTTTCTCCAGAGAGGTATGTGAAAAATACAGCGAACAAGGGGTGGGGCTTGGCTGGAGATACAGTACTGAGTGTCCTTTTCCTATTCAATGCCTTTTAAACCTGTTTACTGTGAAAAAAAAATTTCAACAGCGCATGTAAAATAAACAGCAAAAAACAAACAATCCTACCAAACTTAATGGAACTGGTTAACAGAAGGAATTAACTCAACCAGCACATTACAATCAGTCAGTCAGCAGGAGACTCGTGCAGGTGTTTAAGGTAATTAGTCTCTCTCTAACCTTTAATCTCACATTGACACAAAATGCCCATGTGGGACTCATTCCACTCTACCTTGAACAATAAATGAGTCGCCCTCTGTACTCCCTGTGTACCTTATTCTCCTCCAGAAACTTGAGTTTGACGGTGACGTCACTTCTCAGCCTCTCATACTTTTCCTTGTGTATCTGAAACTGCTGCTGTGCTGTGTCAATGCGGGAAAGGGTGACAGCATCACGAGGACCCATATTTAACTCCTCCAAGTCTGCTCGGTAGGCATCAAATTCCAGCCTGTGGGAGGAGACAGGAACTGTATCAATGTTTAGATATCAGATTTATAGGTGTATTCAAGGCTGATACATTCAAGTCCAGGTCATGACAAAAGTCCAGGTCAACTGTTGTAAAACAATTTTAGCTCAAATCAGAAGTTGATTTGATTACTCACGATTTTAAATATGTGTGCACATCTGAATATTTAATGAGCTGACACATTCCAGAAGAACAGAGAAAAGCAAGTGTGATTTTGCCTGTGGTGGTTACCTTGCATTCTCATAGAGTTTGACAGTCATCAGCGTGTCCTCCATTGTTTTGTTGACCAGTGTGTTTATGCTGGAAACAAAGAAATTGATGGCCCCGAGAAGGGTTTCCCCATTCTTACACAGCAGTTTCTGTGTCTCAGCATTGTATCCAAACTCGTCCTGCACATCAGAAAGACATTTGATCTGGAAACCCTGATTGTAAAATTGTAAACCTTTAAAGTGCATTAATATGTTAACTCATATACAGTTTGCTATATTTATTTATTTATTTATAAACAGAAATTGGTTAAAAATATGTTAAGAAAAATGTTCAACATTTACCATACCTGGGCATGCAGTCTTCTGATTTAAGTTCAGAACTTCATACATGAGTTATACTTATACCTGCAGGTCTTCAAATATAGGCATTCATACACAAATCTACACTATATTTACAATCTTTCGAAGTGGTTTGAGAACATAACTAAAATCAATGGGTTTTGGAAGATCTACAGCTATTGCCAAAAGGTTTGCATCATCGTAGAACTTTAGGATAGAGACAATTAAAATAAACTAAAAGAAATTTATATCTATCTATATGTATATATCTATATATGTGTATGTATATATATATATATACACAGTACTGTGCAAAAGTTTTAGGCAGGTGTGAAAAAATGCTGTAAAGCAAGAATGCTTTCAAAAATAGACATGTTAATAGTTTATATTTATCAATTAACAAAATGCAAAGTGATTGAACAGAAGACAAATCTACATCAAATCAATATTTGGTGTGACCACCCTTTGCCTTCAAAACAGCATC
>NW_024472854.1:0-15000 GCF_017654505.1 Polyodon spathula | reverse complement strand
CTGACGTCACCACTCGCCAACCTGTCACAGGCCACCACCTTCACCCTCAAATAAAAAATGTGTTTCCATCAAAAAGCTTTTCATAATCATACAGTAGGCCCTCGCTAAACCGGATTGTTTGTCCGACATAAGGAGGTGTCAGGTTTTAAAAAAATACAATAAAAATCGCACACACATATACTGTATTTATAGGGCTCAATGAATTTTAAATGTATAACTCATTGCGCTAAAATAACTAGGGATGCACCGAATCCAAGTTTGAGATTCAGCTGTATACCGAATCCATCTAAAAGATTTGTCTGAATACCGAACCGAACCAAATCTACAAAAACTGTCAAGAAAACTGAAGGAAACTGTTGAATGCAAAACAGAGTGGCAGCTACTAACAAGGGATCAGCACAATCTACAGTTTTAAGCCTTTTAGTTCATTGTATTTTTAATAATGAATGGAAACATATCCCTGAATAAGATTTCAGTTTGAAACTTACACAATTTACCACTAGCCCCCTCCTCCCCACAACAGAAATGTCAAAATACAAACCCGTTTACTTCACCTTTACAAGAAAGGAGTGCTGCATCTTTGCATTAACCCACTACTTTCTTTAAAGACAACCTGTGTCAACTGATCTGAGAGCTATCAGGAAAAAATTAGCGCAAGTGACCTGAAATCATCTTGAATATTGTGTGCAGTTCTGGTCACCTCGCTATAAAAAAGATATTGCTGCTCTAGAAAGAGTGCAAAGAAGAGCGACCAGAATTATTCCGGGCTTAAAAGGCATGTCATATGCAGACAGGCTAAAAGAATTGAATCTGTTCAGTCTTGAACAAAGAAGACTACGTGGCGACCTAATTCAAGCATTCAAAATTCTAAAAGGTATTGATAGTGTCGACCCAAGGGACTTTTTCAGCCTGAAAAAAGAAAAAAGGACAAGGGGTCACAAATGGAGTTTAGAAAAAGGGGCATTCAGAACAGAAAATAGGAGACACTTTTTTACACAGAGAATTGTGAGGGTCTGGAATCAACTCCCCAGTAATGTTGTTGAAGCTGACACCCTGGGATCCTTCAAGAAGCTGCTTGATGAGATTTTGGGATCAATAAGCTACTAACAACCAAACGAGCAAGATGGGCCGAATGGCCTCCTCTCGTTTGTAAACTTTCTTATGTTCTTATGTTCTTAAACTCCCTGTGAAATAAAACCCACGTTGATTTAAATGAGGATTTAAATATATATTTCTGAGTGTATTTTTTATCTCTAGAACACGTTTCACAGTGTAACAGGGATCTTGCTTGTGGGTGTGTGCAGTCGCTGCTGAGTGACAGGCACGCTTCTTTTGAGTACGATACTGGTTTACCATCATGGCGATCAGAGGATTTCAGCATCACATTTCAGTCTCTATGTTCGGTTTGCGTGGATGATCTTCAGCCCATTGTCCTTGGCTTTGCAGCAGCCCCCAAGGTGAACAAGCAGGACCTCTTTTCACCTGAAGCTGTGCTGGAACACTCCAATCTGCTGATTATCCACAGCTGCCAATCACACACAGCAGGCAGGCTATCCCAGGAGCGTCAGATACTTCATTAATTAATTACAACAATTACACACATTACACAATACTATTTACAATGTATACACAACCCACACCAAGTGCAGGGCTCCTACACACACAAATCAACAAAGCACAAAAGTCTACAACAGTTTGCCGTTACTATATATTACAGGTTTACTGCATAACTTTACTCCATGAAAAGTGTGATGTGACTATGCTGTGTTGCATATGGGGAGGCATGTTTGCATTCAGCAGCTGCGTGACGTGTGTGCACCACCAGTAATTTAGGGAGCTGAGAGCTGCGACACAGTTCATCAAACATGTTCTTGAATACCTATTATTAAATACAACAGTTTACATGCGCTGTTTAAAATATTTTTTTTTCACAGTAAACAGGTTTAAAAGGCACTGAATCGCAAAAGGACATTCAATACTGTATCTCCAGCCAAGCCCCACCCCTTGTTCGATGCATTTTTCACATAGCACTTTATAGAAGTGCATACTGATAAATCCTCTGCTGATCACTTGTTTAAATCACCAAACTCCTCAAAAATGCAATCTAAGTCATTATTTTATTACTATAACACCTCAAAAAGTTCTGTAAATGTAAATATTCTATAAGCGCTGGATGCAGAAGCAGCTATCTCCTTTGTTTATGTCCACGTTATCTCTGTGGTGAATGGGTTTCTCAAAGTGCCCGCACCTGTGTATATTTTGTGTTATGTGTTGTGTTTTAATGTTGGTGTATAGTCATTGGCATACGGGATATAAACGGGTCTGTGTAACACAAGTGTTTAAAATGTATATTTGTATTTAGGCACGAGGATTGCACAGCACTTCACGTGCAAGTAAAAAGTAATAATATGTGAGCACGGGGAATTGCACTTTATTAATTCACGTGCAGTTGTGCCGCGACTCCAATTGAATGATTGATTAGCAGTCGAGTCTCGGTACAGCTGTATAAAAGCTGCATGTCTTCACCCACTCTGGGTTGTGTGTTCAGTGAGTGGAGAACGGGATTGGAGATGGAGGTAATAGTAATAATTGTTATAATAATCATAATCGTTAAAATATCTGCTTACCGTGTTTTGTCTGTATATTTTGGCGACGAGAGTGCCATGTCCTGTATTTTTGTATGTTACAACCGTTTATTTTTTGTCTGTTCTGTTCACTCATTAAATGCTGAGCGAAGTCATTCGCTCAGCTCCACGAAAATCCATCTCTCTTGTTTATTTCCTGGCTCTGGTCTGACACCACCCACTCCGGCCGTCTTTGTGACAATGGGCCTATCAGATACGCCCTTTTTTTCCCGCTTCATTCGGCTAATATCGGTCTCACTTGGCCATTAAAAGGTTTTCTCTGCTTTTTCTGGAGAAAAAACGACTAGAGACCTGTGCTTCACATGTTTTTGATGTCAGACAGGGTCCAATATCGGACTGGAAAGTTAAAACTGTAATGTCGGACCTGGCCCGATATAGGACCACACAGGGTTAAAGAAGAACTGCACACACTGCAGGGATGTATTAAAATGGGTGTGTGTCTGGGCGGATATAGGATTTGAATTTGGTTCACCGAAGTATTTGGTGCATCCCTAGAAATAACACTAATGTATTTTGGGTAGACTACACAAAAAAAAAAAAAATCTGTACAGTGGGCCTATAGAGTATACAGTACAGTAGTAAAATCAAATGAATACCTTGCACACTTTCTTTTTCCTCTACCCTGTAGAATACCGGTAACACTAAATAAATCATGCAGCTGCATTGTACACATTGGTGTACAACAAATAAAATATTATTTTCAATTGAAAGTAAAGGATTTTAGCATTTTTCTTTTGTATTATTTTTTAAACTTGGCCCACTTATAGGCGAAACCCATAAAAAACAAATAGGCTAACAATTAAATATTGTACAACCTGATTTTTCTCATTTTTTGTATAAAAAGCAGCACACCATTTTAATTTGTACAGCGGAGGGTAATTGCTTCTCATCAACTTCAGTCTACAATTAATTTCATAAGTCTTCCACTCCTTTCTCAAATACACAAACCCGCTGCATTGAAATAATCCATTCCCAACAACATAGGAGGCTTGTGCCAGGCAGCTGAAGTCATTGTGTTGTGGCCTTTGCTGTGCATTGCTGCCACACATGAACACCTCACTGGCTAAAATAAAAACCGCTTCAGCAACTATATAGTTAATTTACTTTGTGTTATTGTGCAATACGTGTGTATATGATAACAGTACGATAGTAATGCATTGTTTTTAATTGTTTTGTATATTGTTGTTTGTGATGTGCAGTACAAAATAAAACAAACAGTAATTCTAAGTGCCTATGTATATTGCAGCTAAGGCATGTGCAGTTAGACAGTAAAAATTGGGGCCAACTCCAGGACCGCGATATATCCGAATCCACAGTACAGCACTGGGCAATATAACGAGGGGTGGGTGTACTTTCTGGAAGACCAGCAAATTTTTTTGCATTATACCGCTAAATCGTATTATCAGGAGTAGCCTATAAGTCAGTAATGTATACTGTCAGTTTTTATTTAAGTTAGTCAGGGGTGCAGTGCTAAATTGTGCACAATTACAAACTACCTGCACATTAATAGCATAGGCGTGTTTCCTATTCCAGTACAGATGTTCAGAATGACGGGTTAGCAGCACGTGTGCAGTTATTGCCAGAAATGTCATATAAATCTGTTTGAGACTTATAATACACCCTGCTTTTAGGGAAAAATAGGTTTTGGGGTGTTCGCCTCAAAAATACATTGAGCACCACTGGCAACTCAAGAGAAAAAGCAGACTGGGAAATACCAGCAACAGCTGCCACAGTCCCCTGAAAGTTTTACTAATACAGATGGTTGGAATATATCTGTGTTTTGATTCCCCCCCCCCCCCCAATTCCTTTTTCAATTCAGTTTAAGGTTTAAGAACTCTGTATAAACACTGAATGGCAAATGGTCTTTGGAAATTTAAAAATGATTCTTGATTAGATTAAGAAACAGACACAGGAACAGATATGCAACCGGTCCTGGAAGATACCAGTTATTTGAAGTTAAGCATCTCCAAAAAGGTCTGGAGAGATCTGAGTAATTTATTGTTCTGTTCTAAGTAGGGGGAGCAATGGAATTGCAGGGCAAGCATGCTGTGATGATTAAAGTATTTCTCTTAAGAGAAATTTAGAATAAGAACATAAGAACATAAGAAAGTTTACAAACGAGAGGAGGCCATTCGGCCCATCTTGCTCGTTTGGTTGTTAGTAGCTTATTGATCCCAAAATCTCATCAAGCAGCTTCTTGAAGGATCCCAGGGTGTCAGCTTCAACAACATTACTGGGGAGTTGATTCCAGACCCTCACAATTCTCTGTGTAAAAAAGTGTCTCCTATTTTCTGTTCTGAATGCCCCTTTTTCTAAACTCCATTTGTGACCCCTGGTCCTTGTTTCTTTTTTCAGGCTGAAAAAGTCCCTTGCGTCGACACTGTCAATACCTTTTAGAATTTTGAATGCTTGAATTAGGTCGCCACGTAGTCTTCTTTGTTCAAGACTGAACAGATTCAATTCTTTTAGCCTGTCTGCATATGACATGCCTTTTAAGCCCGGAATAATTCTGGTCGCTCTTCTTTGCACTCTTTCTAGAGCAGCAATATCTTTTTTATAGCGAGGTGACCAGAACTGCACACAATATTCAAGATGAGGTCTTACAAGTGCATTGTACAGTTTTAACATTACTTCCCTTGATTTAAATTCAACACTTTTCACAATGTATCCGAGTATCTTGTTAGCCTTTTTTATAGCTTCCCCACATTGCCTAGATGAAGACATTTCTGAGTCAACAAAAACTCCTAGGTCTTTTTCATAGATTCCTTCTCCAATTTCAATATCTCCCATATGATATTTATAATGTACATTTTTATTTCCTGCGTGCAGTACCTTACACTTTTCTCTATTAAATGTCATTTGCCATGTATCTGCCCAGTTCTGAATCTTGTCTAGATCATTTTGAATGACCTTTGCTGCTGCAACAGTGTTTGCCACTCCTCCTACTTTTGTGTCGTCTGCAAATTTAACAAGTTTGCTTACTATACCAGAATCTAAATCATTAATGTAGATTAGGAATAGCAGAGGACCTAATACTGATCCCTGTGGTACACCGCTGGTTACCACACTCCATTCTGAGGTTTTTCCTCTAATCAGTACTTTCTGTTTTCTACATGTTAACCACTCCCTAATCCATGTACATGTGTTTCCTTGAATCCCAACTGCGTTCAGTTTGAGAATTAATCTTTTGTGCGGGACTTTGTCAAAAGCTTTCTGGAAATCTAAATAAACCATGTCATATGCTTTGCAATTATCCATTATCGATGTTGCATCCTCAAAAAAATCAAGCAAGTTAGTTAGGCACGATCTCCCTTTCCTAAAACCATGTTGACTGTCTCCCAGTACTCTGTTACCATATAGGTAATTTTCCATTTTGGATCTTATTATAGTTTCCATAAGTTTGCATATAATAGAAGTCAGGCTTACTGGTCTGTAGTTACCTGGTTCAGTTTTGTTTCCCTTTTTGTGGATCGGTATTACGTTTGCAATTTTCCAGTCTGTCGGTACCACCCCTGTGTCAAGAGACTGCTGCATGATCTTGGTTAGCGGTTTGTAAATTACTTCTTTCATTTCTTTGAGTACTACTGGGAGGATCTCATCCGGCCCAGGGGATTTGTTTATTTTAAGAGCTCCTAGTCCCTTTAACACTTCTGCCTCAGTTATGCTAAAGTTATTTAAAACTGGATAGGAACTGGATGACATGTGGGGCATGTTGTCAGTATCTTCCTTTGTAAAAACTTGTGAAAAGTAATCATTTAACATATTTGCTATTTTTTTTTCTTCCTCTACGATTTTGCCATTTGTATCTCTTAAACATTTAATCTCCTCTTTGAATGTTCTCTTGCTGTTGTAATATTGGAAAAACATTTTGGAATTGGTTTTAGCTCCCTTAGCAATGTTCATTTCTATTTCTCTCTTGGCCTTTCTAACTTCCTTTTTGACTTGGATTTGCAGTTCTGTGTACTCTTTCTGTGTACTTTCTTTTTGGTCCTTTTTTAATGCTCTGTAAAGTGCCTTTTTTCGCTGAATATTTTTTTTAATTGATCTATTAAACCATTTTGGCAATTTAGTTTTACATTTAGATTTGTCTACTTTAGGGATATAATTGTTTTGCGCCTCTAGTACTACGTTTTTGAAGAACAACCATCCTTCTTCTGTGGGTGTTTTCTCTATTTTACTCCAATCTGTTAGTCTCTGTTTCATGCCTTCATAGTTTGCTTTTCTAAAATTGTAAACCTTAGCTTTAGTCATTACTTTTTTGGTTTTAAAAAACACTTCAAATGAGACCATGTTGTGGTCTGAGTTTGCCAGTGGTTCTCTGACCTCTGTTTTAGTTATTCTATCTTCGTTATTTGAAAAGACTAAATCAAGGCATGCCTCCCCTCTAGTGGGTGCCTTCACAAATTGTGTTAGGAAGCAGTCATTTGTCATTTCCACCATTTCTATTTCATCCTTCGCGCTACCCACCGGGTTTTCCCATTTTATTTGGGGGAAGTTGAAATCCCCCCATTAGTATGGCTTCTCCTTTGCTACACACATTTCTAATGTCATTGTATAACAGATTATTTTGCTCACCGTCTGAATCTGGCGGTCTATAGCATGCTCCTATTATTATGCCCTTTGAATTTTTGTCAGTTATTCTGACCCATATTGATTCGGTTTTATTTTCTTTGTCCAGGTTTAACACCTGGGCTTCAAGACTGTTTCTTATGTATAGCGCTACCCCTCCTCCTCTTCTGTCCTGCCTGTCTTTCCTATACAGTGTATACCCACAAATATTATATTCGTCCCCATCACTCTCAGATAACCACGTTTCTGTAACACCTATCACATCATAGTTACCTGTTAGTGCAGTAGCTTCAAGTTCTAGAATTTTGTTTCTGATACTTCTAGCATTTAGATAAATACATTTAATGGTTGTCTTACCTGAGTTGTTGTTCTTGTTTTGATGCGGTCTCCCTTCTGTTTTTTTGTTGATTTCTCCCCCCTTCCTTTCTAGTTTCATGATATTGATGCAAGATCTTATTAATCAATAAAGTTTGATGAATCTATTACAAACAAATCTGAAACTTGGCATTTTGAGGGAAAACTAAAATGATTTAACTGTTTATATGAAGAAAATACTGAAAACAGTGATTTGAAATATTCTTAAATTACTTTTTACATTACTTTTTACATTATTTTTACAGATCAAGGAAGTTATGAGAAAAACAAGTTTCATCATTATCATTCATTTAAAAATGAGGTAATTAACTTCAAAGAACTTATTTTAAGAAAGCCAGTGATTGGCTCAGAGTGCAAACACACCTCTTTGGCGGAAATTTTTAAGAAAAGGTTTTTTGCACCAGAAGGATGTCTAAAAAAAATTCCATCTACCTGTGACCGTTTGATTTGAGGACCAAACTACCCTTTCGTGTAGATACTCTGCTCAAATTTGTGAAAACTGTTGGAAGAAAACTTGAACTATTAAAGGAAACTTTGAATGCTCTGAAAACTGAAAAGGGAAAACAAATTTGGTTTAATTTAATATTGTCAGCCGAGGTAACTTTGCTGGGTAGCGTAAGATGGACAATTATTATATTTATTCACTATACCTTACAATAAAGGAGCGCTGATATTAAAATTAATATTCAAGTGAAGATCAACGTGGGATAGTCAATAACTTTGATTCAAAGAAAAAGAAAAAAGTTAATATATGAATAATTAGGAAAAAAAACTCGGACTAAAGCTATGAATTTTTGAAAATGTCTTTTTGTTCAAACAAAACCATTAAGCAATTGTGATTTTAGGACTTGGTAATCCTAGGTTGTAAGTTCAAATAAGCAATAGTTACACATGATAAGTGAGATAATCTATAACTTGAAGAGTTCAAAACAGCATGGAAGGTGAACAAAGTTTAGTTGAGGGAACAATATTGAAATCCTATTATGACAAAGCGGAGGTATCAGTGGAGTACAATGAATGGCTTAAGGGGCTTAAGGAAGTACTGATCGATCAGTTGGCAGAAGATGAAAACAATCATTTTCCTCAACAGGACATTAAGAGTTATAGTGAGGGACTATTTATGGTGGCCCACCCAATAAACGCACATCATTTCATGGCTTCGATAATGGTTCTGAACAGTGAACGTAGAAAGAAAATACAAAATCTGGTTGCTCAATTGTTGTCTGTGAAATGTGAGGATGAACAAGAAATGCAGGCATTTAGAAAATGAAGCTGTCACTTATAGTAGTGCCAACGAGGATGATGATGATGCACAGATAAAGGATTTGCATTCGGAAATTGAAACACTCACCAGAGAAATTAGCTTGTGGAAATCTAAGGTTGACATGATTAATTCTGATTTGCAACATTTTCAAAGTGAAAATCAACATTTGCAAGCTGAGAAGGAAAAGGTTGAAAAACAGTTGAAGGAAGCAAAGAATCTTATTGCAGAAGGTTAGGAAAGATATGAGGATAAGTTGTCTGAACAAGAGTGTAGAAGACAAGTGGACCTTAGGAACACAAATGATCTGAGATGTGCTCGTGATATATTGAGGGATCAGGTTGATGATTTGAAATGGGAAAATGATCATTTGCAAGAGGAGGTTGTAAATCTAAAACAAACAATACTTGGGCTATGGGAACAACTGAGTGAAGTTAATAAGGTAATCGATAATCAAGGTTCTGATCTGCAGAAGATGAACCAATCTTCTAAAAAAAAGAAGAAAAACGCGGAGAAGATCCATTTGGGCACGCAATTGCTTTAATATAGACGTGGCCAGTACAGACTGATGAGGCGAGTCAAGGTGCATCCAAAATAATAAAATATAATCTGTTCAAAAAGCGCAACACTTGCTCGTAGTACAAAATATTTATTAGATTAAAAGAGATTGGCTATCAAGTGATCTTCATCAGAATATCAAATTCTGATGAACAATTTGAAGACTTTTAAACTAATATTTTGTACTACAAGCGAGTGTTGCGCTTTTGAACAGACTAGAATATAACTTCAATAGTAGGCTACTACAAGTTTGTTATAGGTTTAAATACGCAACAACGTAATCTACATTCTCTCTATTTCTCACACACACAGACACGCACCCCTTGTATTCTGAATAAATTAGCAATACAAGCACACAGTAGGGGTTTCAAAGGGATTATGAAAAGTGACTGTAGAAATAGATTGCCATGAGAGCACACACTACCACACACAGTATCTGCTTCAGCATTAACAAGTTATAACAATTATTTACTTACCAGGTACCTTCAATGAGCGATCATGATAGGAAATGTCACTGTCAAAGAGGGGCACAACCTCTCTCTTCATCGCCATTGTTGCTAGCTTGTCCTATTGGCTGCTGGCAGCATTCGTCAAGAATTCAGCATGTAGCCCCTTCACACATTGCTTTGTCAGGGACTAAAGCTTTATGACATGTTAGAAATTTGTCAGGATGTCGTAAGAGTGTTGGGAGATCGCAGAAGCTACTAGAGGGGCATCGTAGACCCTCTCACACTTATCGACCATTTTGTCCCAGACAACCTTATTTTGTCTCGGATTTTAAGAAATTATTTGCTGACGAGCTCAGCAAAAATCGTACAGTGTAAGCCTGGAATAAGGCAGGGTAAACTGAATGGAGAGCAGGAAGCTATGATATTGTGTTAAAAGTTAGTTAAAATGCTTTAAGAATCATTTTTAATTACATAACTTGTGGACACAAGTTTAATAGTTATTTTAAGTAAATTTCCCAATAAATCTGTTTATTGTGTTTTAAATGAATATTACAAACTAATAACTATGTTTAAATATTATCCTTTGATTGTATTATGATGTGTTTTATATGCTTGTAATTGGAATTTTGTATAGAGAATAAAATTGAAATCTGTATGCTTCTCCAATGAATGTAACTAAAGTTATATTGAATAGGAGGTTTAAATGATAAATGTAAAATCCTTTGATAACAAAATGGGTGGATACATTCCATTTCTAACACACCCTTTGTGTGACATGCAACTGTCTATCAAATACTGTGAACCAATGGAAGGACTGACAAGGATTTGTTTACAGTACAAGGCAATGCCTACACATCTTGTTTTTAAACCCAAAACAAGGATTTTTCACTCTATTCTCTCTGGATTCTCTCTTTCTTCAAAACATCTCAACGCTCTCAACTCATCAAACTCTGAAGTTCTTCACCTAAAACGCAATGATGTAATCTTTAAAGCTGTCCCGGAAAAAATAGGCTCCCTCCAGAATGATGAAAGCTTTTGCCTACAGCCTTCACAAAGATACTGCACTGCGCTGCTGCCCAAAAACTTCTACAGAGAGGACAACCTGGTTAAGAAGGCTTTGTTTTAAACATTACACCAACAGAATAAGTATCAAACTTATATTTTCTGTTTACAAGTAACTGAACTAAAGCCATGTGTAACAGGACGAGCAGCCCTGCAGTGTTTATTTTAGAACGGGGTCTTCCCCTCCTCCCCTGTTATTTTGTATTTGTTTATTGTTTAATGTTTGTTTTATAGATGAAGGCGATCCGCCGTGTGTTTTGTTTATTATTTTGTATGATGGCGCAGCCGTGCATTTTTCTGTTATTGTTTTAAAAATATATTTGTTTATAAATGACAGCGAACCGCCGTGCGTTTTGTTTTGCAGTGTGGATGGGAAGCCCCATCCACCTTATTAAAACCCGTGCAGAAGGCGTCCATCTCCCGAATTAAGTGATTAATTTATTGCTAATCGGGAGATGGTCACCTGTATAAAAAGCCTGCAGCTCTCCATGTTCAAGGAGGTGTGTTTAGAAGTGGAGCGCGAGAGAACAAGATTTAAAAAAAGAAAATAAGGATCAGTGAAGGCAGTTGCTCAGCCTGACCTTAGCGTTTATTTTTCTGTTCGTGAGTTATTTTGTTTAATTGTTTTATTTCTGCTCTGCGAGCAAGTGTTTATTTTTGTTCAAATATTTTATTGAATTTTTTTGTTAATTAATAAAACGGCGCATGCCTCTTATTAACCTCTGTTATATAACCTCTGTTCTGGTTGTGCTTCCTTCTGGTCTGGGTCACCGCAACGCCGTCTCTGTGACACCATGATATTAATATCGTCACAATACGTAATGTGAGTCTATTCAACTACAGTAGATACTGGAACATTGTACATGCGTATTTAGCCATGTGGAAGCTGGCACGTGTATATGTAATGCGTGACTCAACCAAACAATGCATTATGAACTATTAAGTCTGCTTCACTAATGCAGAACTCTATGACCAGAGAGCACATCAAGGATTTATTATGAACATTTAACAATGCATTACTTTTCCTTGAATGTTTTGTTTTGTTTCTTCTTTATACATATGTTTTTTTTTTCCTTTGGGAATATGAATAAATGTAATAATAATTTGGATTGTCAGGTTTATTTTTGTCTTAACAAATACATATTTATGATTGATTTGAAATACTTAAACATATATAATATTAATCTCTTTTCATATTGAAAAGAGATTAATATTATAGCGATAATTCTAGGGATAATTAAGCCAGAATCAATAGTTCTTATTGAGGTATTGTGTTTATTATGGTAAAATAATTACACTATGAGCTATAATGAGTATTTTCTTAATGGTACTTGGCGAGGACACAGTTATGACATAAACCCTAGCTATACAACGTAAATATGCATAACAATTGCATGCACCTCCCAGGAGAGGGGGGGTGGATATAATTGACAGAAGTGAGAAAGAGTTGAAACTGAAAGATTTGTTAGCTAAAATTGGTGGCAAGTTCGATCCAAATAAGGTGTCTGGACATATCAAAATGCATTGACCTGCTTTGTGAGTATTTTAAGTTGTATCAGGTTACAAATGAAAAACAGAAAATTCAACTTTTCAGAATAACTCTTGATAATGATGCTTTCACTTGAAGTGCTAATTTGACTCAAGAAGCATTGCAAAACTTAAGGCATTTTCTGTAAAGCACTGCATAGGAAATATGGGCAGTACCTTAATCCATGGGAAGCTAAGCGAGCTGCTTATCAGATAAAGTGTAATAGGCAGGAGAACCCAAGGGATTTCTTAACTCGGTTAAAGAAGCCATATTTCCATGGACAAGCTAACCCTGACATTGATGAAGAAGATTTTCAAAGTTTGTATGTAGCTGCTTTGCCTAATTCTATGAGGATTATCATTGCTATGGAACATGATATCAGCCATCGTGGGACGGAATGGATTGTCAAAAAGGCTGAGAGTATTTGGGAAATCTTTAATTTTAAGAAGGGGTATAGCAAGGATCAGGTCTGAGAAGTATAGACTGTAAACAGTTCTTCTACAGATAACCAAGCTAAAGCAACTGAAAAAGTCAACTCTCCCACTAGGTCTAACCCTGTTTCTCCTCCTTCCCAACCCAACCATCCCTGACCCAAGGACTGGTAATGGAAGGTATAGGAGGGAGTGGTGTCAAAATACACAGGAGGCTCCAAATAGAGCCAGACAAAACAATTGACCTCCTTGAATAACTCAAAAACAGATGCATGAGCAAAATCAGGCTATGTATGAGAAAATGGGTGAGATATTCAAGGTGTTGTGGAGAATTCTGATACAATTAGTGACTGTTCTGATGAGAAAACACTTTTTTATGCTTATGAAAGCACCGATATGCCCAGTATGTTATTTAAAAATATATTTTACCTAGGACCACTCGTACCAATAGGTAACGCTGTTAAACTACAGGAAAGCTTGAGTGGACTATTGCTAATTTATTCAGGAGCTGAACTTACAGTTATTACCAAAAGTTTGTTTAATAAGTTGTTATCGCCTCTAGCACCAGGAAAAAAAAAAAAAAAAAAAAAAACATTGGTAAAAGTGACACAGCTTACATCGGTTATAATGAAAGTGTACAGGCTTTACAAGGTAAATTCTGGTTGAGAATGCCATTTGGACCCATGTGTGTAACACATCCAGTTTACATTTCTTCCAAAGAGGAGGATGAATTTCTCATTGTTAATGATTTATTGATAAAGTTAAGACCAATCATAGATTATCATCATCAAATTATGTGGGCACAAGTAAACAAACTAATGGGAAAATGTTTGCACCTGCATCCATAGAAGTACCCCACATTGAACAAGAGGGTTCAATTCTGAGACTAAATTTCACACGCTCGGGGGTGCCTTCCCTATCCGTAATCGAAAATGAAAGAGATCTTCAACAATGGCAGGGAAAAGCTAGTATCTGATGTGATTTGATACAACCAAATTAGTGAAATCTGAAATTGAGAATGATGGACTTGTTTTCTTTAAAATGAAGAAAGCCAAATCTGTTCTGACAGTGCTTCCAGAGTAATGCCATATATGTAGCGTCTAGCTCCAACACAGGCTTGTGTAAAAAAGAGAAAAAAGAAGGAAAATTGACATTACCTGCAACATTTGGTTAACTTATGAGAAGTCAGTAATTAATGAAAAGTTGTTCAAAAAGTTAAAAGAAAATGAATCTGATGTAATTTTTATTACTAAACAATAATAGATGTCTGATGTTCCTGATAAAGAAAAAGATATAAAAAATATTGATATTTGTACTTTACCTTTGACAATTGGTAATAAAGTTGATGCAAAAGTTCCATGTTGTAAAAAACTTAGATGATTTGGTTTGCATTGTTGCTGACTGTCTATTGAGATTAGGAGTATATGTAGATCTAACAAATGATCTTTTGATTTCCAGATTTGAGAGATAATTCCCTTCCAATGAAAAATAATTCTCATAGTTTGAAATCAGGACAGGTCAGAATACCTGAACACTTGTGTAAAGGTGAAGAAACTGAATGTGTTAAAACTTTTCCAAAAGGTTTGAAAACTCTTCAACTGATGTGGCCTTACGATAACAATGACATTTATCAATGCAAAATTGAAAATGATTATGTAATATTGTTGGAAGAAATTGACTTCAGTGATTCTCATAAAAATATCTAATTAAAATGGGTAAAACTATCAATGACATAATAGTTCTGTTGAATTTACATGCTGATGCATGTAGATCCGCTTCCTACTCTCTTCTTCCAATCCACTGCCCCCGCTCTTCTTCCTTTAATCTCCTCCCTCACTGACACCTCTCTGATCTCTGGCTCCTTTCCCTTAGCCTTCAAAACTGCTTGCATTACCGCTACTCTTAAGAAACCTTTTGACTCTTCCTCTGCTCAGAACTATCGCCCTTTCTCTCTCTCCTTCTGTTCCTCTAAAACTCTCGAGTGAGCTGTTCACTGCCAGCTTCCTCACCAAGCGCTCTCTGCTCGACCCTCTTCAATCTGGATTTATCCCGCACACTCCACGGAAACTGCCCTCCTCTCTGTAACTGACTATCCTCTGGCTGCCTACCTCTCCTAATTCTC
>NW_024472853.1:0-5750 GCF_017654505.1 Polyodon spathula | reverse complement strand
ACATTATCAAACATCGCTTGTGACATACATGACAATGCCATCTCCTCCAAAAACCAGATTAGGCGATTGAAAGCTAACTACCTTAAAATCACTAGTGTGTTTCCCCAATAACTAAATACCAACAGAATTAGGTCTGCAGTCATTACTTTTGGAGATATCCCACTATGTGTTTTATTTCAACAATGATACGCCTTTCATGTGAAATACATGATAATGCTCTTTCCTGTCAAAGGTGGACTCCCCAATTAGAAAGTAAGTGACCGAAATCAATACATTGTTCCCCTAACCTTGAAATGCCTAAAGAACTTTGCCTACAATTATTACTGATGGTGTCGTCCTACTGTGTGTTTTGTTTCAACATTATCAAACATCGCTTGTGACATACATGACAATGCCATCTCCTCCAAAAACCAGATTAGGCGATTGAAAGCTAACTACCTTAAAATCACTAGTGTGTTTCCCCAATAACTAAATACCAACAGAATTAGGTCTGCAGTCATTACTTTTGGAGATATCCCACTATGTGTTTTATTTCAACAATGATACGCCTTTCATGTGAAATACATGATAATGCTCTTTCCTGTCAAAGGTGGACTCCCCAATTAGAAAGTAAGTGACCGAAATCAATACATTGTTCCCCTAACCTTGAAATGCCTAAAGAACTTTGCCTACAATTATTACTGATGGTGTCGTCCTACTGTGTGTTTTGTTTCAACATTATCAAACATCGCTTGTGACATACATGACAATGCCATCTCCTCCAAAAACCAGATTAGGCGATTGAAAGCTAACTACCTTAAAATCACTAGTGTGTTTCCCCAATAACTAAATACCAACAGAATTAGGTCTGCAGTCATTACTTTTGGAGATATCCCACTATGTGTTTTATTTCAACAATGATACGCCTTTCATGTGAAATACATGATAATGCTCTTTCCTGTCAAAGGTGGACTCCCCAATTAGAAAGTAAGTGACCGAAATCAATACATTGTTCCCCTAACCTTGAAATGCCTAAAGAACTTTGCCTACAATTACTACTCCTGGTGTCGTCCTACTGTGTGTTTTGTTTCAACATTATCAAACATCGCTTGTGACATACATGACAATGCCATCTCCTCCAAAAACCAGATTAGGCGATTGAAAGCTAACTACCTTAAAATCACTAGTGTGTTTCCCCAATAACTAAATACCAACAGAATTAGGTCTGCAGTCATTACTTTTGGAGATATCCCACTATGTGTTTTATTTCAACAATGATACGCCTTTCATGTGAAATACATGATAATGCTCTTTCCTGTCAAAGGTGGACTCCCCAATTAGAAAGTAAGTGACCGAAATCAATTTGTTCCCCTAACCTGAAATGCCTAAAGAACTTTGACAATACAACATTATGACATACAATGCTCTTTCCTAGTGTGTTTCCCCAATAACTAAATACCAACAGTCAAAGGTGGATATCCCACTATGTGTTTTATTTCAACAATGATACGCAAAATACATGAAATGCTCTTTCCTGTCAAAGGTGGACTCCCCAATTAGAAAGTAAGTGACCGAAATCAATACATTGTTCCCCTAACCTTGAAATGCCTAAAGAACTTTGCCTACAAACTACTCCTACTGTGTGTTTTGTTTCAACATTATCAAACATCGCTTGTGACATACATACAATGTGTTGTTTTAAAATCACTAGTTTTTCCCCAATAACTAAATACCAACAGAATTAGGTCTGCAGTCATTACTTTTGGAGATATCCCACTATGTGTTTTATTTCAACAATGTTGACTCCCCAATTAGAAAGTAAGTGACCGAAATCAATACATTGTTCCCCTTGAAATGCCTAAAGAACTTTGCCTAACTGTAGAAAAAAACCAGATTAGGCGATTGAAAGCTAACTACCTTAAAATCACTAGTGTGTTTCCCCAATAACTAAATACCAACAGAATTAGGTCTGCAGTCATTACTTTTGGAGATATCCCACTATGTGTTTTATTTCAACAATGATACGCCTTTCATGTGAAATACATGATAATGCTCTTTCCTGTCAAAGGTGGACTCCCCAATTAGAAAGTAAGTGACCGAAATCAATACATTGTTCCCCTAACCTGGAAATGCCTAAACAACTTTGCCTACAATTATTACTGATGGTGTCGTCCTACTGTGTGTTTTGTTTCAACTATATCAAACATCGCTTGTGACATACATGACAATGCCATCTCCTCCAAAAACCAGATTAGGCGATTGAAAGCTAACTACCTTAAAATCACTAGTGTGTTTCCCCAATAACTAAATACCAACAGAATTAGGTCTGCAGTCATTACTTTTGGAGATATCCCACTATGTGTTTTATTTCAACAATGATACGCCTTTCATGTGAAATACATGATAATGCTCTTTCCTGTCAAAGGTGGACTCCCCAATTAGAAAGTAAGTGACCGAAATCAATACATTGTTCCCCTAACCTTGAAATGCCTAAAGAACTTTGCCTACAATTATTACTGATGGTGTCGTCCTACTGTGTGTTTTGTTTCAACATTATCAAACATCGCTTGTGACATACATGACAATGCCATCTCCTCCAAAAACCAGATTAGGCGATTGAAAGCTAACTACCTTAAAATCACTAGTGTGTTTCCCCAATAACTAAATACCAACAGAATTAGGTCTGCAGTCATTACTTTTGGAGATATCCCACTATGTGTTTTATTTCAACAATGATACGCCTTTCATGTGAAATACATGATAATGCTCTTTCCTGTCAAAGGTGGACTCCCCAATTAGAAAGTAAGTGACCGAAATCAATACATTGTTCCCCTAACCTTGAAATGCCTAAAGAACTTTGCCTACAATTATTACTGATGGTGTCGTCCTACTGTGTGTTTTGTTTCAACATTATCAAACATCGCTTGTGACATACATGACAATGCCATCTCCTCCAAAAACCAGATTAGGCGATTGAAAGCTAACTACCTTAAAATCACTAGTGTGTTTCCCCAATAACTAAATACCAACAGAATTAGGTCTGCAGTCATTACTTTTGGAGATATCCCACTATGTGTTTTATTTCAACAATGATACGCCTTTCATGTGAAATACATGATAATGCTCTTTCCTGTCAAAGGTGGACTCCCCAATTAGAAAGTAAGTGACCGAAATCAATACATTGTTCCCCTAACCTTGAAATGCCTAAAGAACTTTGCCTACAATTATTACTGATGGTGTCGTCCTACTGTGTGTTTTGTTTCAACATTATCAAACATCGCTTGTGACATACATGACAATGCCATCTCCTCCAAAAACCAGATTAGGCGATTGAAAGCTAACTACCTTAAAATCACTAGTGTGTTTCCCCAATAACTAAATACCAACAGAATTAGGTCTGCAGTCATTACTTTTGGAGATATCCCACTATGTGTTTTATTTCAACAATGATACGCCTTTCATGTGAAATACATGATAATGCTCTTTCCTGTCAAAGGTGGACTCCCCAATTAGAAAGTAAGTGACCGAAATCAATACATTGTTCCCCTAACCTTGAAATGCCTAAAGAACTTTGCCTACAATTATTACTGATGGTGTCGTCCTACTGTGTGTTTTGTTTCAACATTATCAAACATCGCTTGTGACATACATGACAATGCCATCTCCTCCAAAAACCAGATTAGGCGATTGAAAGCTAACTACCTTAAAATCACTAGTGTGTTTCCCCAATAACTAAATACCAACAGAATTAGGTCTGCAGTCATTACTTTTGGAGATATCCCACTATGTGTTTTATTTCAACAATGATACGCCTTTCATGTGAAATACATGATAATGCTCTTTCCTGTCAAAGGTGGACTCCCCAATTAGAAAGTAAGTGACCGAAATCAATACATTGTTCCCCTAACCTTGAAATGCCTAAAGAACTTTGCCTACAATTATTACTGATGGTGTCGTCCTACTGTGTGTTTTGTTTCAACATTATCAAACATCGCTTGTGACATACATGACAATGCCATCTCCTCCAAAAACCAGATTAGGCGATTGAAAGCTAACTACCTTAAAATCACTAGTGTGTTTCCCCAATAACTAAATACCAACAGAATTAGGTCTGCAGTCATTACTTTTGGAGATATCCCACTATGTGTTTTATTTCAACAATGATACGCCTTTCATGTGAAATACATGATAATGCTCTTTCCTGTCAAAGGTGGACTCCCCAATTAGAAAGTAAGTGACCGAAATCAATACATTGTTCCCCTAACCTTGAAATGCCTAAAGAACTTTGCCTACAATTATTACTGATGGTGTCGTCCTACTGTGTGTTTTGTTTCAACATTATCAAACATCGCTTGTGACATACATGACAATGCCATCTCCTCCAAAAACCAGATTAGGCGATTGAAAGCTAACTACCTTAAAATCACTAGTGTGTTTCCCCAATAACTAAATACCAACAGAATTAGGTCTGCAGTCATTACTTTTGGAGATATCCCACTATGTGTTTTATTTCAACAATGATACGCCTTTCATGTGAAATACATGATAATGCTCTTTCCTGTCAAAGGTGGACTCCCCAATTAGAAAGTAAGTGACCGAAATCAATACATTGTTCCCCTAACCTGGAATGCCTAAAGAACTTTGCCTACAATTATTACTGATGGTGTCGTCCTACTGTGTGTTTTGTTTCAACATTATCAAACATCGCTTGTGACATACATGACAATGCCATCTCCTCCAAAAACCAGATTAGGCGATTGAAAGCTAACTACCTTAAAATCACTAGTGTGTTTCCCCAATAACTAAATACCAACAGAATTAGGTCTGCAGTCATTACTTTTGGAGATATCCCACTATGTGTTTTATTTCAACAATGATACGCCTTTCATGTGAAATACATGATAATGCTCTTTCCTGTCAAAGGTGGACTCCCCAATTAGAAAGTAAGTGACCGAAATCAATACATTGTTCCCCTAACCTTGAAATGCCTAAACAACTTTGCCTACAATTATTACTGATGGTGTCGTCCTACTGTGTGTTTTGTTTCAACATTATCAAACATCGCTTGTGACATACATGACAATGCCATCTCCTCCAAAAACCAGATTAGGCGATTGAAAGCTAACTACCTTAAAATCACTAGTGTGTTTCCCCAATAACTAAATACCAACAGAATTAGGTCTGCAGTCATTACTTTTGGAGATATCCCACTATGTGTTTTATTTCAACAATGATACGCCTTTCATGTGAAATACATGATAATGCTCTTTCCTGTCAAAGGTGGACTCCCCAATTAGAAAGTAAGTGACCGAAATCAATACATTGTTCCCCTAACCTTGAAATGCCTAAAGAACTTTGCCTACAATTATTACTGATGGTGTCGTCCTACTGTGTGTTTTGTTTCAACATTATCAAACATCGCTTGTGACATACATGACAATGCCATCTCCTCCAAAAACCAGATTAGGCGATTGAAAGCTAACTACCTTAAAATCACTAGTGTGTTTCCCCAATAACTAAATACCAACAGAATTAGGTCTGCAGTCATTACTTTTGGAGATATCCCACTATGTGTTTTATTTCAACAATGATGATACGCCTTTCATGTGAAATACATGATAATGCTCTTTCCTGTCAAAGGTGGACTCCCCAATTAGAAAGTAAGTGACCGAAATCAATACATTGTTCCCCTAACCTTGAAATGCCTAAAGAACTTTGCCTACAATTATTACTGATGGTGTCGTCCTACTGTGTGTTTTGTTTCAACATTA
>NW_024472852.1:0-5501 GCF_017654505.1 Polyodon spathula | reverse complement strand
TCAAACATCGCTTGTGACATACATGACAATGCCATCTCCTCCAAAAACCAGATTAGGCGATTGAAAGCTAACTACCTTAAAATCACTAGTGTGTTTCCCCAATAACTAAATACCAACAGAATTAGGTCTGCAGTCATTACTTTTGGAGATATCCCACTATGTGTTTTATTTCAACAATGATACGCCTTTCATGTGAAATACATGATAATGCTCTTTCCTGTCAAAGGTGGACTCCCCAATTAGAAAGTAAGTGACCGAAATCAATACATTGTTCCCCTAACCTTGAAATGCCTAAAGAACTTTGCCTACAATTATTACTGATGGTGTCGTCCTACTGTGTGTTTTGTTTCAACATTATCAAACATCGCTTGTGACATACATGACAATGCCATCTCCTCCAAAAACCAGATTAGGCGATTGAAAGCTAACTACCTTAAAATCACTAGTGTGTTTCCCCAATAACTAAATACCAACAGAATTAGGTCTGCAGTCATTACTTTTGGAGATATCCCACTATGTGTTTTATTTCAACAATGATACGCCTTTCATGTGAAATACATGATAATGCTCTTTCCTGTCAAAGGTGGACTCCCCAATTAGAAAGTAAGTGACCGAAATCAATACATTGTTCCCCTAACCTTGAAATGCCTAAAGAACTTTGCCTACAATTATTACTGATGGTGTCGTCCTACTGTGTGTTTTGTTTCAACATTATCAAACATCGCTTGTGACATACATGACAATGCCATCTCCTCCAAAAACCAGATTAGGCGATTGAAAGCTAACTACCTTAAAATCACTAGTGTGTTTCCCCAATAACTAAGAATTAGGTCTGCAGTCATTACTACCAACAGAATTAGGTCTGCAGTCATTACTTTTGGAGATATCCCACTATGTGTTTTATTTCAACAATGATACGCCTTTCATGTGAAATACATGATAATGCTCTTTCCTGTCAAAGGTGGACTCCCCAATTAGAAAGTAAGTGACCGAAATCAATACATTGTTCCCCTAACCTTGAAATGCCTAAAGAACTTTGCCTACAATTATTACTGATGGTGTCGTCCTACTGTGTGTTTTGTTTCAACATTATCAAACATCGCTTGTGACATACATGACAATGCCATCTCCTCCAAAAACCAGATTAGGCGATTGAAAGCTAACTACCTTAAAATCACTAGTGTGTTTCCCCAATAACTAAATACCAACAGAATTAGGTCTGCAGTCATTACTTTTGGAGATATCCCACTATGTGTTTTATTTCAACAATGATACGCCTTTCATGTGAAATACATGATAATGCTCTTTCCTGTCAAAGGTGGACTCCCCAATTAGAAAGTAAGTGACCGAAATCAATACATTGTTCCCCTAACCTTGAAATGCCTAAAGAACTTTGCCTACAATTATTACTGATGGTGTCGTCCTACTGTGTGTTTTGTTTCAACATTATCAAACATCGCTTGTGACATACATGACAATGCCATCTCCTCCAAAAACCAGATTAGGCGATTGAAAGCTAACTACCTTAAAATCACTAGTGTGTTTCCCCAATAACTAAATACCAACAGAATTAGGTCTGCAGTCATTACTTTTGGAGATATCCCACTATGTGTTTTATTTCAACAATGATACGCCTTTCATGTGAAATACATGATAATGCTCTTTCCTGTCAAAGGTGGACTCCCCAATTAGAAAGTAAGTGACCGAAATCAATACATTGTTCCCCTAACCTTGAAATGCCTAAAGAACTTTGCCTACAATTATTACTGATGGTGTCGTCCTACTGTGTGTTTTGTTTCAACTTTATCAAACATCGCTTGTGACATACATGACAATGCCATCTCCTCCAAAAACCAGATTAGGCGATTGAAAGCTAACTACCTCCAAAAACCAGATTAGGCGATTGAAAGCTAACTACCTTAAAATCACTAGTGTGTTTCCCCAATAACTAAATACCAACAGAATTAGGTCTGCAGTCATTACTTTTGGAGATATCCCACTATGTGTTTTATTTCAACAATGATACGCCTTTCATGTGAAATACATGATAATGCTCTTTCCTGTCAAAGGTGGACTCCCCAATTAGAAAGTAAGTGACCGAAATCAATACATTGTTCCCCTAACCTTGAAATGCCTAAACAACTTTGCCTACAATTATTACTGATGGTGTCGTCCTACTGTGTGTTTTGTTTCAACATTATCAAACATCGCTTGTGACATACATGACAATGCCATCTCCTCCAAAAACCAGATTAGGCGATTGAAAGCTAACTACCTTAAAATCACTAGTGTGTTTCCCCAATAACTAAATACCAACAGAATTAGGTCTGCAGTCATTACTTTTGGAGATATCCCACTATGTGTTTTATTTCAACAATGATACGCCTTTCATGTGAAATACATGATAATGCTCTTTCCTGTCAAAGGTGGACTCCCCAATTAGAAAGTAAGTGACCGAAATCAATACATTGTTCCCCTAACCTTGAAATGCCTAAAGAACTTTGCCTACAATTATTACTGATGGTGTCGTCCTACTGTGTGTTTTGTTTCAACATTATCAAACATCGCTTGTGACATACATGACAATGCCATCTCCTCCAAAAACCAGATTAGGCGATTGAAAGCTAACTACCTTAAAATCACTAGTGTGTTTCCCCAATAACTAAATACCAACAGAATTAGGTCTGCAGTCATTACTTTTGGAGATATCCCACTATGTGTTTTATTTCAACAATGATACGCCTTTCATGTGAAATACATGATAATGCTCTTTCCTGTCAAAGGTGGACTCCCCAATTAGAAAGTAAGTGACCGAAATCAATACATTGTTCCCCTAACCTTGAAATGCCTAAAGAACTTTGCCTACAATTATTACTTGGTGTCGTCCTACTGTGTGTTTTGTTTCAACATTATCAAACATCGCTTGTGACATACATGACAATGCCATCTCCTCCAAAAACCAGATTAGGCGATTGAAAGCTAACTACCTTAAAATCACTAGTGTGTTTCCCCAATAACTAAATACCAACAGAATTAGGTCTGCAGTCATTACTTTTGGAGATATCCCACTATGTGTTTTATTTCAACAATGATACGCCTTTCATGTGAAATACATGATAATGCTCTTTCCTGTCAAAGGTGGACTCCCCAATTAGAAAGTAAGTGACCGAAATCAATACATTGTTCCCCTAACCTTGAAATGCCTAAAGAACTTTGCCTACAATTACTACTGATGGTGTCGTCCTACTGTGTGTTTTGTTTCAACATTATCAAACATCGCTTGTGACATACATGACAATGCCATCTCCTCCAAAAACCAGATTAGGCGATTGAAAGCTAACTACCTTAAAATCACTAGTGTGTTTCCCCAATAACTAAATACCAACAGAATTAGGTCTGCAGTCATTACTTTTGGAGATATCCCACTATGTGTTTTATTTCAACAATGATACGCCTTTCATGTGAAATACATGATAATGCTCTTTCCTGTCAAAGGTGGACTCCCCAATTAGAAAGTAAGTGACCGAAATCAATACATTGTTCCCCTAACCTTGAAATGCCTAAACAACTTTGCCTACAATTATTACTGATGGTGTCGTCCTACTGTGTGTTTTGTTTCAACATTATCAAACATCGCTTGTGACATACATGACAATGCCATCTCCTCCAAAAACCAGATTAGGCGATTGAAAGCTAACTACCTTAAAATCACTAGTGTGTTTCCCCAATAACTAAATACCAACAGAATTAGGTCTGCAGTCATTACTTTTGGAGATATCCCACTATGTGTTTTATTTCAACAATGATACGCCTTTCATGTGAAATACATGATAATGCTCTTTCCTGTCAAAGGTGGACTCCCCAATTAGAAAGTAGTGACCGAAATCAATACATTGTTCCCCTAACCTTGAAATGCCTAAAGAACTTTGCCTACAATTACTACTCCTGGTGTCGTCCTACTGTGTGTTTTGTTTCAACATTATCAAACATCGCTTGTGACATACATGACAATGCCATCTCCTCCAAAAACCAGATTAGGCGATTGAAAGCTAACTACCTTAAAATCACTAGTGTGTTTCCCCAATAACTAAATACCAACAGAATTAGGTCTGCAGTCATTACTTTTGGAGATATCCCACTATGTGTTTTATTTCAACAATGATACGCCTTTCATGTGAAATACATGATAATGCTCTTTCCTGTCAAAGGTGGACTCCCCAATTAGAAAGTAAGTGACCGAAATCAATACATTGTTCCCCTAACCTTGAAATGCCTAAAGAACTTTGCCTACAATTATTACTTGTCCTACTGTGTGTTTTGTTTCAACATTATCAAACATCGCTTGTGACATACATCAATGCCATCTCCTCCAAAAACCAGATTAGGCGATTGAAAGCTAACTGTTTTATTTAAACAACAGAATTACTGCAGTCATTATGTGTCGTCCTACTGTGTGTTTTGTTTCAACATTATCAAACATCGCTTGTGACATACATGACAATGCCATCTCCTCCAAAAACCAGATTAGGCGATTGAAAGCTAACTACCTTAAAATCACTAGTGTGTTTCCCCAATAACTAAATACCAACAGAATTAGGTCTGCAGTCATTACTTTTGGAGATATCCCACTATGTGTTTTATTTCAACAATGATACGCCTTTCATGTGAAATACATGATAATGCTCTTTCCTGTCAAAGGTGGACTCCCCAATTAGAAAGTAAGTGACCGAAATCAATACATTGTTCCCCTAACCTTGAAATGCCTAAAGAACTTTGCCTACAATTATTACTGATGGTGTCGTCCTACTGTGTGTTTTGTTTCAACATTATCAAACATCGCTTGTGACATACATGACAATGCCATCTCCTCCAAAAACCAGATTAGGCGATTGAAAGCTAACTACCTTAAAATCACTAGTGTGTTTCCCCAATAACTAAATACCAACAGAATTAGGTCTGCAGTCATTACTTTTGGAGATATCCCACTATGTGTTTTATTTCAACAATGATACGCCTTTCATGTGAAATACATGATAATGCTCTTTCCTGTCAAAGGTGGACTCCCCAATTAGAAAGTAAGTGACCGAAATCAATACATTGTTCCCCTAACCTTGAAATGCCTAAAGAACTTTGCCTACAATTACTACTCCTGGTGTCGTCCTACTGTGTGTTTTGTTTCAACATTATCAAACATCGCTTGTGACATACATGACAATGCCATCTCCTCCAAAAACCAGATTAGGCGATTGAAAGCTAACTACCTTAAAATCACTAGTGTGTTTCCCCAATAACTAAATACCAACAGAATTAGGTCTGCAGTCATTACTTTTGGAGATATCCCACTATGTGTTTTATTTCAACAATGATACGCCTTTCATGTGAAATACATGATAATGCTCTTTCCTGTCAAAGGTGGACTCCCCAATTAGAAAGTAAGTGACCGAAATCAATACATTGTTCCCCTAACCTTGAAATGCCTAAAGAACTTTGCCTACAATTAT
>NW_024472851.1:10000-13243 GCF_017654505.1 Polyodon spathula | reverse complement strand
CAATTTCTTTCATCGGTGCAAACTGGGAGCTTCCACAGCACAGGGGTTGAATACTTATGCAAGCAAGATATTTCAGTTTTTTATTTTTCTTAAAAATATTTCCAAACATAAAACCAAAGTCACCTTACAATAATTGATTCTGAGTTTCAGTGTTTAAAAATAAATATGAGAGAATTGGTCAGGGGTCTGAATGCTTTTGCAAGGCACTGTATATATATATATATACATACACACGCACACACACACACGCACACACACAGTGCCTCTGGAAAGTCTACACCCCCCTGAACTTTTTTTCACATTTTGCTGTGTCATGCATTTAAATGAGGATTTTTGAGCTTCATGCATTTAAATGAGGATTTTTTTTCCCACTTACCTACACACCATACTCCACACTGTTAAGGGGAAAAGGGTTTTTATTGAGAAAATAATTATATGTTAAAAATACAAAATGCAAAGATCATAATTGGATAAGTCCCCACCCCCGAGTTAATACTTGGTGGAAGCACCTTTGGGATTCTTCTTTACAAAACTGTTCAAGCTCTGTAAAGTTCCCTGGGGAGCGTTGATGGACAGCAATCTTCAAGTCATGCCACAAATTTTCGATTGGATTTAGGTCGGGGCTCTGACTGGGCCACTCAAGGACATTTACCTTTTTGTTCCTTAGCCACTCCACTGTAGCTTTGGCTGTGTGCTTTAGGTCATTGTCATGCTGAAAGGTGAACTTCCGTCCCAGTTTCAGTTTTCTTGCAGAGGGCAGCAGGTTTTCCCTCAAGGACTTCTCTGTACTTTGCTCCTTTCATTTTCCCTTCTATCCTGACAATTGCCCCAGTCCCTACCGATGAGAAACATCCCCATAATATGATGCTGCCACCACCATGCTTCACAGTAGGGATGGTGTTCTTTGGGTGATGCGTTGTGTTGGGTTTGTGCCAAACATAAAGCTTTGCATTTAGGCCAAAAAGTTCAATTTTAGTTTCATCAGACCATAAAACTTTTTACCACATGTTCACAGAATCTCCTGTGTGTTTTTATGCATACTTCAAACGGGATTCAAGGTAGGCTTTCTTGAGTAATGGCTTCCTTCTTGCCACCCTACCATACAGGCCAGATTTGTGGAGTGCTTAGGATATTGTTGTCACATGCACACTTTGACCAGTCTTGGCCATAAAAGCCTGTAGCTCTTGCAAAGTTGCCATTGGCCTCATGGCTTCTCTGATCAGTCTCCTTCTTACTCGGTCATCCAGTTTGGAGGGACGGCCTGACAGGGTCAGGGTCTTGGTGGTGCCATACACCTTCCACTACTTAACTTTGTCCTGGAGACTTTGTCCTGAAAACGCCTTTGTGCTCATGGTTGAGTCTTTGATTTAAAATGCACTACCCAGCAGAGGGAACCTACAGGATTTGTTGAATTTATCCTGAAATCATGTGAATTACTATACTTTAACACAGGTGGAGGCCACTTAACTTGGTGTGTGATTCTGAAGGCAATTGGTTACACCTGAGCTAATTTAGGATTGCTATTACAAGGGGGGTGGACACTTATCCAACCAAGCTATTTCAGTTTTTATTTTTAATTCATTTTCTACAAATTTCTAGAATATTTTTTTCTGCAGTCAAGTAAAAGCAAAGGATAATAAAGCCTCATGCAGCCTTGGTGGCTAATCATTGACAGGGAAAGCAGGGTTAGCTGCAAAAATAACAGATCAAATGTGCTGTGATAAACTTTTATACAGGGGTGGACCACTTGCAATCCCTGAGCTCCCTCTGGCATCTCTTGCTGATACTGCACTTCTTTATGAGGTTTTGTTCAGAGTGGCAGGAACAGATTCCCATACGTGCAGGAGTATATGGAAACAATAGGCACTGGTGTGAAAATGTAAGATCATTTTGTGCTTTAATTAGGCATCTTATGCAACTTCTAAAAAGTCTCATGCATTTTACCATTTGACGCTATGTGTTCCTTTTCTCTTAGTGTTTTATGATGAATCTGTGGAAAGTGGTGAATTCCGTGAGTTCCAAGGAATTTTGTTACCCAGAGATTTGGACTGCCTCTGGTCATGGCATATTGCTGATCAGCAGCTGATTAGTTATTGACAGGAAAGAAGCCATTGAAGGTGAGCGACAAATAAAAATACAAATATGTGTTTCCAATAGTATGTGTTTCTTTCAAAACTGGTCATTATTGTGTTTGCTTTAATCATGTCATTTAAGTGGGTGTCAGAAAATGACTTTGATTCAGTCCCCCCCTCTACTGTGATAGAAGCTAACCACAGTTAACCAAGGTGGATCAGAGTGGGTGCACATCTAGTATGTATACAGCAAGACCTGGGATCAATATTGATTTCAAATATTTAAATATTTCAAATAATTTATTTGATACGATTCTAAATATACACATTTCAAATAATGTTAATTAATACCTTCAAGATAAATTCTTTGTGTTTCTGTTTGCAGTTGTATTTTTGTAGTGTCTATTATTATTATTATTATTATTATTATTATTATTATTATTATTATTATTAGGACTAGTGAAGTGTAATAATAATTAATTATTATTATTATTATTATTATTATTATTATAGTTGATAATATGTGATATTGATATATACTCTAAAATGAATAAAACCTATTTTAAAAATACATGTTTTTACAACATCTATTAATGGGGAAAATTCCAGGCTATGTTGTAAAAGACTTTTCCTACTGTCTAACGGGAGTTCAGTTTAAAATGAAGTTCCTGGTGCCGGACATTTTTCATAAAGACCATGATATAGGGTAATGAAAAATGAACTAAAAAACCCATTGAAAACTAAAATATAGCCACAGATCGGGTATGTTTCCTTTATTTCAACTCGGGTCGTGGCTAGCCCAGCCCACACAATAACATCTGCATATAGAAAACATTCATTGGTTTACGAGTAGTCGGTCATTGCCGTTCCAATTTGTGATTGGTTTGCGCTCTGTCAGTCATTGATGTAAACAGTAACGCTTCCTGGTTTAAAGTCTGAAATCGGTGTTTCGGAAGGTCGTTACCAAGCTCGTATTATATCGGGTTATTTGAAATAGGCATGGCTTTGAGTTGAGCCAGTGGTAATATTAACACCAGGAAAGCTTCGTCCCCCTAGCCCCGCCATTCTGTTTAGTGTAACCGCCCCGGTTTCTTTGGGAACGCGTTGGTCAGACCATGGCGGGCTCAGTAAACGGGTTAGTTCATGTACTGGAATCTTACAGAGGGCGAGA
>NW_024472851.1:0-5000 GCF_017654505.1 Polyodon spathula | reverse complement strand
ACATTTCGGTCAGTATCTTGGAGACATCCCACCCAACACCAAAACACCCCCCTCCTGTGTGTCGTAACCTCACAGCTGTTTGAAATGTTCTGCCCATAGGCTCCCACAGTGTTAGGACCCTTGTGAATGGAAGCACGTGATGGATCTTCACTCAGATGGCCTCCTTGCACAGGGCAGTGTAGCCCCAGACACCATGGAGGATGAGCCTCAACGTGAAACAATAGCCGGTCGCAACCTGGGGGTAGGAAGCCAACCCCCGGGAGAGGAAGCCAGAGGTGATGAATCAGGCTGCCCTCTCCCTGAAGCTTCTCCCCCGGCAGCAGAGGAGAACTCTGCAAGCAGCTTGCCCAGTGACCTGTGTAACCCGGCTGAGGATACAGAAGAATCAAACTCCTTCAGTCTCATTGAGCCCCCTCCTTTGGACTGGAGTGAGTCCGGAAGCCTGGATTCCTCCATTGACAGTGTGGGCTGCTCTGCCCCAGAGGCAGGCAGAGGTGGTATCTCCCTTAAGGCTGAAATGGATTTACTGCCAGAGCAATTTAACCAGCTTGAGCCACTCCCGGACCTTGGGTTGGACCTGTCTGGCACAGACCTCCACAGAGGCGGGTTAAAACAGAGTGATGATGAAAAAGAGGACAATTTGGGAGGCTGTAAAGAAGAAGATGATACTAGTGGGGATTATAAGATAGAAGACGAAGACCACAGCCAGATCCAGGCGCTTCTAGCCAGGCTTCAAACGTACAGCCAGCCCCCAGCGACTCGCTCCCTCTCCCACTTCCCCAGCATGGAGAACCGGGTCGCCTCTGACATAGAGGACTTGGTTTCAAGCGTGGCGATGAGCGGGAGGCTTGAAGCAGGAGACCGCGATCCGCAGAGAGACTGGAACACTGGGCTGCTCCTCTCTGAGGCAAACCAGAGAGACCTGTTGAACCTCTTGGACAATGGAGGACTGGGGGAGGAAAGGGAGGAGAGAGCCCCGCCTCGAGCACAGTACCAAGCACAGGGCAGCGAGGTGGACTCTGTGGTGAGCATCACTTATGGCGAGGCGGATGGGGGATTTGGAGAGAGGCAGGGGAAGAACTCTCTTGGGCGTGGCCAACCGGTGGGAGCAGAGGTCAGCATGTACCCCTGCAGCCCTGAGCAACTGCCAGAGCCAGTTTGGATGAAAACAGGCAACTCCTCGATGCCAGAGGAAGAGCAGCAGCAAGCACAGACTGAGGAGGCTGTGAGTGTGTCTCCTTTTCAGTGCGTGATAACTAGAGGTAGTCCAAATCTATGGGAAATTGAAGTAGATATCTGGGGAGTGTTCTGCGGAACATCTTATGTGTTTAGTATTTGTATTAAAAATGGTTTAGAAAAATGTAAATCAAGCATGATCCTGTCAAACAATTTATGGGTTAAGAACTTCCGATTTTAATATATCAACCATTTTTGTAGGTAAAATCTTTAGAAACTGATATCTCATGAGACTTCTTATTGGACCACCTTTTCAAAGCCTTAACTCCAGTCTTGACCGAAACTGACTCCTGCTTTTTGGAAGGCGACAAAACATCTGTTAATTTTAACAAAACTAAAACTGAACAACTAAGTTATATATTTCAGGAAACTTTAGCAGTCTGTTTTTGTTGATTGTGATGTAGCTGCAAAATGTGGCGAATCTGTGGAACATTGTGAATTCCGCGATTTCCAAGGAATACCGTTACCTAGATTTGGACTGCCTCTAGTGATAACCAACAAAATTATGTTATAGCAGAAAAATTGGCTTTACCTGAGTCCCCCTGCAAAACTCTGCAGCAGTTTGATGTAAGAAGTCCCATGTTTATTCTGTGTACTATTTCTTGCTGATTTATTTATTATTGCCACTGGGGGCAGTGTGTGCAGGGGGCAGGTTAATGCAGGGGTGGCCAGCCCTGGTCATGAAGAGCCGCAGGGTCTTCTGGTTTTCGTTCCACGTGAGTTCTCAATGACTTAATTGAACACATTATTTTCTTAATTGGTCATTAGCTGTTGAAACCTGCAGGATTGTGGCTCTCCAGGACAAGGGTTGGTTAGCCAACCTTAAACTCTTTGAGAAAGTACATGTTTGATTGAGGGCACTGGTTGCTTTGGTGTTTTTAAAAAAGCACCAGGGTGAATGAAACAGAATTTGATTCAGAACTGCTCTACACAAGTAGAATACA
The DNA here is from genome assembly GCF_017654505.1 of Polyodon spathula. NCBI lineage: Eukaryota > Metazoa > Chordata > Actinopteri > Acipenseriformes > Polyodontidae > Polyodon > Polyodon spathula. The sequence goes on along the minus strand of NW_024472851.1, from coordinate 2,820 downwards.
TTCATTAGGATAACTGTGGTATTTTAGACCCATAGCAAGGTGATTAAGTCTGGAAAAAATATTTTATAGATAAGTACTCTGTTTCCTGTCCAACTGTTTCTTCAACATAGTAGCCTTAAACTTCTACAACCTTAATAATAGCATGTTTACCTTTTGATTTCAGAGTAGCAAGAACTGTCCAGCTTACAAGGAAGGTAAGCCAAAATATAATGGGTCTGTTTATGCATTTCTTACCTCGACTGTTATTCCCTATATTTGTCCCAGGCAAGAGTGGCACTCTGTAGCTTTGAGATGAGCAAACCCAGTGAGACTGGACATGTCCCACCAGGGTAGGAACATATGAGAAGTTATACATGACTTCAAAACATTCAATCAGAACTCAAAGGGAAAACTCCAATTGGAGAAGGCACGAGACTAAATGTTTGCCTAGTGACTTTTTTTTCTGTTTTTACCTTGAATTATGATTGAGAGTTTGTTGAAGTAGCAGAGTTGATCTCTGAATGTACACCACACTTAACGACAAAACACTGTTCTTATACACCGTTGTTCTATAGAAAAACAAGAAAGTTTCCCTAGCTTTACCTGCTCCAATCTGCCATGGAGATGCAAGACAGTCTTGGGAGAGAATTTAAAAATGAGTTTAGAGGTGTATTTAAATAAATAAGATAACATAAAGCACAGAGACTTTTGCTTGTTGGTACAACTAGAGCGCTGTTTATTTAATTTTTAGAAACGTTTGGTTTTTTTATCCCATGTACTTTCAAACACCGCGTGAACTTCATTCAGGTGAAAGGATCGGAAGTTGTGAGAATCTTGGTTTTACTGTGTTGTGTTTTTTTTTTTGTTTTTTTTTTTACTTTGGTAAATTCATTTTTATATTTAAAATACCACCTCCAAGTCATCAGAGGGTTACGTGTGATTACTTCCAAATGTAAACGAGACGGCGTCAGCTTGCTAATCATACAAAGCTTACATGTGAAGGTGAGCCCCAAACCCTTCTGTTTATGGAACACGTATTTGTTTTCAATGCATTAAGAGACTTTGGGCCAGATTAATAAAACAATATTGTGTATTGAATTCAACGAGTTACATACTGTGTTCTATAAAGCTGTTCCATCGATAACTTGCAGATCATGTTGCCAGCATTTTGTTTCACATCATATTGCGATTTACCCCTGGTATTGTTTTGTACACAACAGATAAATGTTGTGAGCATTCACAGTAATGTGTCAATGTTAAAACCATACACGTAGTAATGGTGTACAAGTCCTATGTGGACACAGTCAGTGACGTAGTTTTAAAATAATTGTTTGTGTAATCAGAAAACATTTCAGAACTACACATTAAACTGCAGAGTTTTTATGTGTTTTTTTTTTTTTTTGCACACTTAATCAATTCTCTTATCAGAGTCGAAGCGAAATAGAAACATTAAGCCCTCCTAACCTATAAATGTTGTAGTTATAAAAATAGAATTATTTGGTTATTATTAGTTCCTTTCGTGTCAGCTCAAGTTAAGGTATGTAAAATGTTTTTAAGTCACTGCGCTGCAGCTTTCACATTCCCAGATGGTTTGGAGTCTGAAGATTTTGCAGTCTGCTATTCTGACTTGCTCTTTGCTTAGTGTTTTCCCCTCTGTCTGTCCATAGTGCCTGGTCCCTGTGACCCAGATGATTTGCTGGATGGAGTGATCTTCGGGGCAAAATATCTGGGCTCCACCCGACTCCTCTCCGTTAAGAACCCCTCTACCAGCACCCGCATGGCACAGGCTCAGGAAGCCGTTGACATGATTAAGGTACCCCCCCCCCCCCCCCCCCCCCCCCCCCGAAGTCCCTCTGGTCTCAGAGGCTTTGGGTAGTCCTCTGTTAAAACTTTCAATATCGATTGATTTTGCAAGACTCGGTTCCATTGAAGTTTGAATTATTAGAACCATTTTAATTATCACATTCCTTCGAATTTAAGACGCCCTCAGCTTGAGGTAAAAACGAAACATCAAAGATGCATCCTCAATTACGCATATAAGAAAAAGGCGTACAGAGGCAGTTTGCGGCCGTCTGCTATCACACAGAGCATTACAGTTATGTGCTGCTTCTCATTTCCAGTCATGATTACTCACACCTGCTTTTCTCCTGTGGTATTGCTTGGCTTGTCAAAAAATATGGGGTCTGCTCAGTATTTCTGTTCTGTCCAAGCAGGTACTGTTTGTTAGAATAGAGCTTGATAAAGAAACGCTTTAGCGTTTCCCTTTGTCTTTTCTCAGGCAGTCGGTCACATTCCTGTTTGTGTACACGGGCAGTCATGTCTTTCGTATTATTTCAATGTCGAAAATACCCAGTAAACAGCTTATCTGTAGCGCTGACTAAAACATTAATAAGGATGAGACTACACACGCACAACATTATGTGTTTTAGACGGAAAAGCCATTTAATAAATAACCTTACACTGTACAAGTCTCGCTATATAAGATCTACAGCTAACCGCTACATTTGACATGCACATCTCTGACAATGGTTAAGGAAAAAATTAAAACATTTAACACTTGGAGAAGCCTAAACTGTTGTCCTCTTGCTGGGTCTCTGTGAGGCTGATTTGGGGTGTTTGAATTCCCAGGCTCCTGACGGAGAGTCCCAGCCGATGACAGAGGTGGATCTCTTCATTTCCACCAGGAGGATCAAGGTGCTCAGCGCGGATACGCAGGTAAAGATCGCTGGGCAAAACAGGCCTGGCAATAGCTGTTAGAAAAGCCGCTTCACCTGGGAGGTGAAATCCTATACCTGTGTAGGAGCACAACAAAACAAAACGTTCCTCACTATACGTGACACT
>NW_024472850.1:0-6771 GCF_017654505.1 Polyodon spathula | reverse complement strand
CTGTGTAATACAGTCACCACTGTACTGTGCTGTGTAATACAGTCACCACTGTACTGTGCTGTGTAATACAGTCACCACTGTACTGTGCTGTGTAATACAGTCACCACTGTACTGTGCTGTGTAATACAGTCACCACTGTACTGTGCTGTGTAATACAGTCACCACTGTACTGTGCTGTGTAATACAGTCACCACTGTACTGTGCTGTGTAATACAGTCACCACTGTACTGTGCTGTGTAATACAGTCACCACTGTACTGTGCTGTGTAATACAGTCACCACTGTACTGTGCTGTGTAATACAGTCACCACTGTACTGTGCTGTGTAATACAGTCTCAGACAAAAGTATTGGCACTCTACATTTATTCTACCATAATACAAGGTAAGAGATTAAGGAGAGGCATCTAGTAAACCTTAAGCACTTTTTAATAAAACAAAAAGCAAAATACGCAAATTTCTAGAAATCTAACCAATAATCTTTAGAAAAAACTAACTTTTTTCATTTAAAGTAATCAGTTTAGTAAAAAAGTATTGACACCCTTGCTTTAGTATTGTGTGTGTCCTCCTTTTGCTTTTTTTTAACTTTCAGACGTTTGTGATAATTCTTAATCTGGGCCCATTATATCTTGCATATTTCCTTCAGCTGTGACAAAGTGGATTCATAATGCATGGCTACAGCTTTTTTCAGATCAGTTCAAAGCATTTCCATTGAGATCTGATGATTACGAAGACCATTCTAGAGCTTCTATCTTCATTTTCTTCAAGAAGAAATTGACTTAGCTGTATGCTTTGGGTTGTTGTCACATTGGAAGATAAACTGTCTGCCATTCTCCTGTCTGCTTTAATCGCACTTTTCTTCAGACATGCCCTTCTCTCAAGCGTTTCAGTTGAATGTGTTCTGTGGTGCTTCTTGATTATTGCTTTGATTGCGGATTTTGGTATTCCATATTTCTTTGATAATGCTCTGTAACTATTTTCCTTTGTTGTAGTTTCCAACAAGAGCTTTCCTCAAACATAAAACAAACTCCTTTGTCTTGACCATCATCTGTTGTGTTGCCAAACATTCTTCAGTTGATGTTGGAAACATTTTTTTCAGGCTAATGAATTTATAATGCAGCTTAAATTACTGTGTAATGGTTTTCTATCAATCTATATATATATAAATATTATACTATATATCTTATATATATTATATATAGATATATATATATATATATTATATATATATATATATATATATATATTATATATATCGTATTAACATTGTATATTTGTACAGACTTCTAGTGTGAAAGTGCTAATACTTTTGTCACAAACAAATATTTTAAATTGCCAAGTGCTTTTTTTTTTCTTTTTATAAAGCTTGTTTGTTATGCTACCAGAAACTGAATATTTTGTTATCTGTCATATTAATTAGTGGCTAATGTTCAGTAAATGCTTGTATTTCCCATGTTTTCTTGAATTATCTTATATTAAGTGTAGGGTGCTGATACTTTTGTCTGCGACTGTACATCTCCAATCCATTGTGTTGCTGGTAATGCCGTGGTCGGCTGATGGTTCTGCTGGAGTTTCTTCAGGGTAATACGCTAGCATTATAGGATCCCAAACAGGAGCGTGCCAGACTCCATCAGTGTCGCCACTGTCAAAGACTGTTAACTGTGGCAAACACATACTACTGCTGCTTAAGTAGGTGAATTCCCAGAAATCTGACTACTTGGCCCCCCTTATCAGAAGGGCACAGTCCAATACGCCAACACCCCCCACCCCCCCCCACCACACGCACGCAAAACACTCACCACAAACCACCGTTACATAGCCCTTTGAAAATGAGAAAAGGCAGCCTATTTCAGCTTTTTGCTATGTTGCAGTTGACTCTCTAATAATGTAAGTATAATATTGTCTAATCTGTTAAATGCATACTGTTTCTGATGATCATAGCAAACACAGTAGAAAGTGCTAGCTGCAATGCAAGAGAAAAGTGTACCACTATACAAAATATGGGCCTAGCGACATACTTTCAATTATTCTCTAAATAGGTTACTATATTTACAGAGTCTTAACTTAAGCTATTTCAAAGTCTGTCTTTATGATTAGAATACCATATATTATACGTCATAGTTTACAACAGTCTAGGAAAGTTTCATGAATATTTAACGTCAAAGTATTTTGTATGAATAAAATGAAGCTTGATATTCATGGCACACTTTCTAAAAAAAAATGAACACTATATTTAATATAGCCAAACAGACTTTTAAAAAGGGTTTAAATAATATTTGTGAATGGGTCTCATATCCAATTGAATATGTTAATTTTTAACAAGACACTTTTTTAAATTCACCTGGAGAAAGCTTTATCCATTTCTGATGTCATGTTGAGAGTATAGGCAAGCTGTCTGTCTATTCGAAAAAAATGTTTTATGTCAGACTTGACTCATATATATACTGTATGAGTTTTTAGAATCTGGCATTATATGGTGGTGAGTTTTTGTCTTAATGTCTCTAAATTTTTACACATATATAGAGAAGCACAAGCTACAAACAGTTCTAAGCTATGAGGTGATATGGGATGTATGAAGGCACCTACCTCTCTCAATCAAACCGGTATACTGTATTTCATTACAGTGTATATAGGTCATGGTGCTTTACATTGGAATAACACTGATACCTCTAACTTGAATTACAATCGTCGAGGGGATAAATGTCTGTGAAGTGCATGTTAACATTAGCACTGGGATATGTTGATTTCCCATCCACCACACAACACCATTAGAAAGTTAGCTTCTTCCTGAACCCTTGTTACTTCTTGTGGTGAAGATCAGCTGTTCCTAGCATGGTGTGGGCTGCAGTGAAGTAAATAAATACCACCTTAAGCAAATAAATACCACCAATGCTGTGCCGTTTCCCAATTGGGATTTGACTTTGTGATGGTGGCTTGTGTTTGTAATTGGATGTTGTCAGCATAACAATGAAAGCTGTCCTTATGTCTACGGACAATATCACCCAGGGGCAGCATGTATAAAGAGAACAGGATAGGTCCGAGAGCAGAACCCTGTGGGACGCCACATGCAACTTCAGGTAGAAAGGAAACATGTACCCCAACTTTAACATATTGTTGCCTATTTGGAAGATATGATTTAAACCAAGACAATACAGTGCCTGACAGTCCCAGAAGATGCTCGAGATGTTTACTCAGGATAGGCTGGTCAATAGTGTCAAATGCAGAGAGACTAAGAAGCGAGGGCATGTCTGTATCTGTAGATAGAAGCTCATCATTACCACTCTTATGACAGCGGTTTCAGTACAACGTCCAGGGCGGAAACAACTGAAATTTATTTTGTGAGTCAGACAAATAAACTAATAATACATGTTTTGCACCTGTTAATTTAGCAAACTTTGAACTAAAAACCAAAGTAATATAACTCAAAGTCTCTCAAGCACTCATAAGTTGGCAATGTTGGCAATAGCAAGTCTTTTTCTCATTTCAAATATATTACCTTTGACTCCTATAACATTCCATGCAGATAAAACACCAGGAAGAGGATTTTCCCAGTAGGAAGACCTTTGACCGGTCGTGTGGCCTTACCACAGAACTATGCCAGGTATCTGGGATAATTAGAGTATGCCTCCTTAAAAACAGGGCTGTAAAGTAAAGCTGAAAACCCAGTCATAGCAAATAACTTTTAGTAAACCAAAGTTAACAGTAGCTAGGTTAGTGCTACGAGAGCAATGGGTGATAACTTCTCTTAGCACAGACACACACACACACACACACACACACACACACACACACACACACACACACACACACACACACACACACACACACACACACACACACACACAGACACACACACACGGCTGTTGGCATCGCTGTACTGATGGGGACCTGTGATATAATACAGGGTAATAGGAGAGCACATTGTCCTTGTAGAAGGGAATATCAACACAAGCAAAACTGAACCTGTACACAGAGACTCACAGTCTTATAGCTTTATTAGAAGACTTGGTGGTCCAGTGGTTAAAGAAAGGGACTTGTTGCCATAAGTTTCCTAGTTTAATCCCACCTCAGCCACTGGTTCACTGTGTGTGATCCTGAGCTAGTCACTTAACCTCCTTGTGCTCCGTCTTTCAGATGAGACGTAAAACCAAGGTCCTGTTGTAAGTGACTCTGCAGCAGCAGTTGTGATGCTTGGTTCACCCCCTAGTCTCTGTGAGTCGCGTTGGATAAAAGTGTCTGCTAAGTGACTCATTAATAATAATATAATTTATTAGATACTGCATTATGCAAGTTAAAACAATCCAGTTGTATTTGTTTTCTATTCCTGATCAACTTTAATTTAGTTTGCTGTCCTTTTCATTGAAAAGAGAGATGCAGAGAATAGTGGCAGAGGAAGGTTGTGATGTCACTGTTCGGAATTGACTTTGTAGTTGAATGGAATTCCGAGAGGTGCCTCAAGTATATATATATTTTAGATCAAACATCATCAGACGATATTGAAAAAAAAAAATTACAAAATACTGTGTAATCAGGCCTGTATTCAGTAAATGTTAGATATATTTAAATAAATTATTAATTTTAAGTTTAATGCATTTTTTATAGGGTTTGTAAAAATATTCTACAATAATCTTGCACTGTAGTTTTTCAAGTTGACTATTCTTTTCCCATTTCCCATCCGTAATCACTTTAAGCAGTGTTCTGCTTAAAACATTTACTTCCATGGCTTTGACAATAAACCAAGAAAAAACAAATCCGTATTTATTACAGTGATATCATTTATATAATAAACCAGATCATTGATGATACTGATAGAAGCCTTTACCTAAGCATCTGTCTACATGACTTGCCAGTTAGACCTTTCATCTATAAAATATGAAACACTCACTGGTGCAAATGATTCTTTTGACTGGAGTCCTAAGAATTAGGACACTGAAGAAAACTTCCAGTCAAAAAGATTGTCATTGAATTTGTTTAGTTGCTTTTAGTATTTCATTACATTTTTGAATTTCTGATTCAGTGGTATAAGATATAGATGGCTTGTTAATCAAATCAATATAAATATTAATCAAACTGTTCTGCCCAGTTATTGAATTAGTTCCAATTTCCACATTAAATACAACAGGTGGTTTAAATAAATAAGCAGAGACTGATATGATAGATGCAGTGGTGATTGGAGTTTGTGTAACCAGCAGTCCAGGTTAATCATCATATGTTATAATCTAGGAAAAAAATAGCTAGAAAAGTAGGCTTATAATCTGGGAAAGAAGCAGCTAGAGGAGTAGGCTCATTATAAGTGCTTTATGATCGGGCAATAACCAGCCAGGCAGTGCTGAGGGTTCAAGTTTCAGATAGAGCAAGCTGACATCATTGTTCTTTGAAATCATATTGAATATGGAACCTCTCTCTTGACAGTATGTTCACAGCCAACACAGGCAGGACTATAAAGAATTACAGAATGCAATGCAAGTTTTGCATCACCCTATAGAATGAACTCATTTTGCTTCATAAAGTCCAATGAATCCTGCTGAATAATGTTATGTTAACATATTTAATTACAGTTTTCCATATACTTAATCTAACATGAAATTTTGTACTACTATTGTGGCTTCCGGTACACTTTTGCGATATCTTTTTGTAGTTTCTTTGATTACATGATAGATACAATATCCAAATTATGTTAATATATATATATATATATATATATATATATATATATATATATATATATATATAATATGTCTCAATCCTAAAATTCTAGGTGATGCTAAACTTTTGACCATAGCTGTAGTGTCTTCCAGAAATATTTTTGCTGTATCCTGGGTTCTCTGTATCCCAGATGTATTTTTTTTTAAAGCTGATCCTGATTTTTTCACATATCATGGATCACCAGGGGAATACATTTTCTTTTACTCAGAATTGTTCGATAGGTAAAGAGACTTCCTCTTAAAGCATCACAGTGTGTATGCAGATCATGCTTCCTCCTGCAACATTGTTGGTGCTGTGACTGAAATTATTTCCTGTTGAGGGAACAAAAAATGTTGCTGGATACTTTATTATTATTATTATTATTATTATTATTATTATTATTATTATGAGAAGTCATTTAGCAGACATCTTTATTCAAAGTGACTTACAGAGACTAGGGGGTGAACTATGTATCAACTATTGCTGCTGCAGAGTCACTTACAATAGGACCTTGGTTTTACGTCTCATCTGAAGGACGGAGCACAAGGAGGTTAAGTGACTTGCTCAGGGTCACGTTAGGTGAATCAGTGGCTGAATGACTGGGAAGGAGGGAATTGTGAATGGGACTGGAGTTTGAGAATGGCACGGTTGGAATCTAGTTCTTCATGTTATAAGAAGGATGGATCTCCAGCCATTGGAATAGTTGTGTCAATACAATACCTCATGAACTTTAGTCTTTGGCTGGAATCAGCATATTGCTTCAGCTATTTCTATTGAAATGATACAGAGGCAGGGATGGGTTTCACAAGAAACAAAACTTACCTGTGTTTCTGAATTACAGGGGTCATATAACGCTCTAAGAGGTGGAGTTTTGGACTGAGGCCAAGTTTCTAAAAGCAGGCTGAGCAAAAACTGCTGAAGCAGTGTGAGAGGGGCAGAAGGGAAAGAGTGGGACAGGAGTCTGAGAATGGCACCCTCTGTCACAGCTCTCTTTCTCCCAATGGGACAGCCCATTCCTAGTTGAGATTTGTGGAAGGGACACTGGTCATACAAACAATCCCACCCCCTTCCAAGAATCCATTTCTATATA
>NW_024472849.1:0-13243 GCF_017654505.1 Polyodon spathula | reverse complement strand
GCATGCCTCCTGTGTAGGTGAATTCCTGTCCTTGAATGCTCTGGTTCCAGATCAGGTCAAAGCCTCTCTATCTCGTCACTGCGGTGGCATTGAGGACCGTCGTGGAGCAGGGTTTTATATTCAATTATTTAGTTCATGATTTCACTGTCCCTCCTCAGGGAAGCCATTAGAGAGTGAGTTCACTCCCCATACCCCTCTGTCTTTCCTGGCTGAAAAGGCTCTCTGAGCAGAACATAGCAGCAAGCCAACACAGAGCCCATGGCACAGATCTGCCTGTTCATTCACACGGGGGCACCATCTATCAGAGCAGACAGGCTCCTTCCTAAAGACTGCCTCCTAGCACAGGCTAGTTAACTCAATACAACATGCCATTATTCATCCAATACTGGAAGGCTCCCACAGCCTTATAAAATACATAGGATTTAAAAATGCCAATGCATTTTGAGGCAGTTACATAATTTCACTGCCTTTTGAATGACCCTATGAACAAGAATACAGTATAATGACAGCAGACCCTTATCACAGATCTGTCATACTGAAGTGAGGTTACTGCAGCTGCTATCATACATTTTGTTAGGACAGCATGGTTCAGACCACAGCACAGGTAGCGAGAGTCTATTATGGCCACTTTTTTATGAGCTCTACCTAACATGGAGCCACCGTTAGCCCTGATCACAGCCTAGGCTGATCCCTGGAGCCAGCATTACACTTCAGCCATGAACCCCAGGCCAAGAGGCACGTCACCTGGAGGTAAACGCTGAAGGCTCATGTTACAGAGAAACTACTTCTTGGTTGGTCCCCAACACTACCACCTCATTCCATCTTGAAAGCCAAGTGCAATATCAGCATGAAGTACATGACAGCTACTCTCATGCAATATAAATCAAACTATTTTTACATAATGTAAAACTAAAATCCCAATTAAGAGGATTGTGTTTTCTAGGAGATATTAACGGCATCTCCACTTGGGTTTATTTGAAGTGAAAAGCAGCCGTGCATTGCAGAGCATTGCCTCAAGAGGGCAGTGTTGTTGTTAAGTGGAGATTCTGGGAAATGCATTTTCCATCTTGTGTTTGTGGCTGGACCAAGCAGAGAAATCATCTATCTGTCTGTTATCGGACGCTGTGTTTTAACGTGTATTATATTTTGTGTATAATCATCAGTCATCCGTTGTGTGCACACATGTATCTTTTGTCTATGCAGTTATTAACGTCTTCAGTTGCTATGTCTACCGTTTAAGCTCCTTTAAGGTCGCATTAAACAGCTTTAAATGCTACAGCAAAAAGCACTTAATATTCTGAACTGTTATTTATTAGAAGCCTTTCAATATCAACAGTTTTTTTTTTTTTTTGTTTTTTTTTAAGAAAGAAAACAGGTGTTAACTTAGTGGAAATGCTTTGTAAATTATTGAGAAAAAAAAATGTAAATCAAAAGATTATGTTGATTATTTGCAGGTAAGTGCGAGTTTGACAAAAATAAGTTGTTTGTTTCACTATCCGTGTCCCAACAAGGGCACAGCACACCTACAACAACGCGACCACTTTGTTAAAAAAAATGTGCCCAAACACTTCAGAACTTCAACAGCGCTTTAGCCCCGCCCCCGCCATCACTAGAAGGGACTCGGGGAGACGTCACTGGCAGCGCAACCTATTTTTATTCGGCTTCACTCGATGCGGATAGGGTATGGAAAACACGACTTGAGTATAGATTGGTCAAACGATCTGAGAATCCGCCTCATCGTCTCAGCCACGCCCTGTCCCGCCCTGTGTGGTTGAGAGCGCGCTGTCACGGGGGGCGGGCAGGGGGGGGGGTGGGAAGCTGGCCCTTTAAACTGCAAGCCTTCGCTGGTGAGTAGCTTCATACAACGCCGTTTATTATTCATCGCACAGGCGCCGAAAAACACGCTTTTATCTCGCATGTTGTCATTGTCTTGACTTGGGAAGACGGGGCAGCGAGTTGTCGTGGTGAATTTCGTGCGGGAAGGGTGTAAATTGGGGTCGCTTTTCGTTTTTAATGCGCGGTGGTGCTGCTGCGAGTAGGGGAGTGTTTCACATCAAGCGGTCCTATGGACAGGCACAATTTTCCGTTTATTTATTTATTTATTAAGAAAAGAAAAGGAAAACAACATTTAGTTTAATGCACAGGGGAATGCCTTAATGTGTGTGTGTGTGTGTGTGTGTGTGTGTGTGTGTGTGTGTGTGTGTGTATATATATATATATATATATATATATATATATATATATATATATATACACACACACACACACACACACACACACACACACACACACAAGAAGAAAGTTTATTATTTGTGTGTGCAAAGATGTGTGATTGGAGATGTGGGGGGTAGGGTTTTGTTCTGTTTCTGTAGGTTGTGTGTGGGAGAGATATGGTCGAGAGTGGATGCAATATACACGCAGACATTGCTCCCCTGGGAGAGAAAAAAACAAAAAACGAAATAAGTAAACACGATCAGGTCTTGGACAGAGCTAGGCCACTCAAGAATTATTTAAGACACAGTTTTGTACAGTACCTGAATCGACACATGACATGGGATTCAAGAAAAAAACACCCTGCTGCAGCTAGCAGATGGATTAGAGTTCATTTAATACATTATTAGATTTACAATGTACTGTCAGTAATCCTGTTGAGCTACTGTAATACAGTCTTCTAACAGTGTCGCTGCAGGGATGGAAATGAGATTCCCATTGCAATGGCAGTTTGATCCATTCCTGCTTTTACTGTGAGTTTAATAACACAACCCTAAGCTTGTTACATATACACTGTGGTTAGTCAAGCTCACAGTAAAACCTCAAATGGGTCCAAACTGCTGTGCAACAGGAGTCTTATTTCTATTCCTGTACCCCAAGGCTATATCTGTAATCATTTATATTTAAAAAATAACTCTTAAAGGGAAGGCATTTTAGCCATGTGAAGTAGAAACATCTCCATTTTGTATTATCATATAAATAGATTTTTATATATATATATATATATATATATATATATATATATATATATATATATATATATATATATATATATATATATATATGAAATGCTACTGTATATTAAACAGGTTATTCAGATATTTAGCAGTGTATTTTCAGTTGGAATTGGCTGATATTTAGTTACTGAACTGTTATGTTTTGCTCTTGGCATATCAGCGGGTATATCTCACATTTCACAGGTTCCCTTATTGTAGCTAATCTATAACATGTTTTTATGTTGTATCAACGGTGTTTACTGTAAACTGCTATAAACAAACAAAAACCAGAACTTTTAGGGTTACCCTGAGAACTTTGTGAGTTGAGAGCTAACTTTGGTTAGTTTCATCTGGCAGGTCAGCACACAAACCCCTGGAAGATTAATAGCAAGGTCCCGGGCTGCATTAGTTAGCTTGCTGGGTTGTGAGATTTTTTTTAATCTTTTTTTTTTTTTTTTTTTGCTTTTCGAATTCCCTTTTAAAAGAGTTAGTGTGGCAATTTAGCACATTAATTTTATAGTGCTGGGAGAAACTTTTGATTTTCACGTTAGAATATTCTTTAAGAATTCTAACTACTATTGGAATATTCATTTTGAATGTGCAGTTTATATCATATTTAGGTAGAGAAACACTCTTCTGTACTGTAGAATGTGTTTCTACAGTATTTGTTTCAGATGTCATTTGTGCTTTGGGTTTTGTTTTGAATGATGTCTTTGAAACAGTCATTTCGAAGTTATTTTTCTAAGAATGAATGTGAACACGCTCGTATTTGCCTCAAGCAGAGTTCCAGTCTTGTATAATTTTTTTAAAGCTGCAGGAAACTTTTATAGGAGTGGTTCTTTGCGTAATGGTTGAGAAGCTTGCTTGCAATGCAAAGCAAATAAGGCTCTTATTGCATTGCAAAACCCCATTCCGGGTTGCTGCTGTGCAGTGGGAGTCTTATCTCCATCCCTGCAGTGTTCCAGGTCACCGGTTTGCATGTAACCTCTGCTCTGTCCACCACCATGAAGTGAATGCTTGCTCAGCAAATACCCAGCCAGCATAAGTCACTGCTGGATTTGAGTAGAGCGTCTTACAGCACTGAAGAATCAGCTTCAGTTGCGTCAGTCAAATATCTGTGTTTTTTCTGGGATTACCCTTCAAGGATTGGGATGTAGTGTACGCTTGTTTACCATGGTAGCGCATGCTTGGGTTATCTAAAACCACAAGGGGGCAGCACATACTAGCACCACCAGCCCTAGTGTGAACAGAGCCTTCAGCCTTGAAATTGGCACAGCAGTGGGTTAACGCTCCAGATGGCTGGTCATTTGACTATTCCGAGTATTGAGAGATTACACTGTGGATTCTTTATCATTTGCTTAATATTTACCTGCAGACTGGTTTCAGAGCAGCTTTGCATCATAAACTGTTAATTAGAACGATGTTTGGAGCATGCGACTGGGTTGCGGAAAGCAGCATTTTTTATTTATTAGTAGTGCATGAGTACCAGATCTTTTTTTAATGCATTGTGTGTAGGATGCCTCTTGTTATAAGGCACATCATTCCACACAGTTTTGGCCCCTCAATTTTTTGTGCAATAAGAGACCCTAAACAAATCTTATTAGCTTATAGCAACAGCAGCAAAAAAAGTGCAAAGGCAAATTTCTGAATACCAAGCAATAACGCAAAGTATGATACCTTTACGCAGTTTATCAATGCAACATATCTGCTGTTCAAACACTGGCGGTAATGTTCAATATGTAATAAGACATCCTTTGCCCCAGTTTTTGGGGTGGTGTGTAATTGTGCGTGCTACCTTTTTAATAAGAAGACCCAAGTGATTTTTTGAGTAACTATTTCAAAGTTGTTTTAGTTTTCACTCCCAAGTTGATCTCCGCTGGGAATAACTCTGTCCTTTAGAGGTACGCTGATCTTTAATGAGCTGAGCGATATCAGAACTCTTTTTAATAGGAGCACTCTGGATCGAGAACTTTAAACGCACCCAAAACTAACACATTTAAAATAGTGACAGATCCAAACCCCTTTTCTATTGCTGGATCACAAACTCTGCAATATTACAGCTACTTTGGGTTTTACTTAGACACCATGAAGTAATGGTGCAACAGATAATGAATTTAATCGATTGCTGATTGTTATGACATTGTTTCATCGATTATTAACCCTGGTGCCCTGTTTGGAGCCTAGATTATAATTATGAGCACAGGCATGTTTGGAAGGCTTTCACAATAAAACATTTTTGCTGCTTGTATTTTAATAATAAAGCTTTTCCAAAGTGTAGATTCCATTACTATGTGTATTAACCCTTTCATGCGAACCTCTTCTAGTCTTTATATAAGGATGTATGAAAGATGCAAATGCATGATGATGGCATGGCATTTTTTCCCCCCATAGAAATCAATGGGAAAAAAAAAACATTTTCAATGAGCAATATATTTATTATGTGTCCCAAACAACTTTCTTGTAGGCTGCTGTGAAGAGCCTGCAGATTTATTTTGCTTCTTGGCTTTGAATATAAAGAGTTCTCGATGCATCATTACTGCCTGCAGTCCGATTGGGGGCGGCTTGCTGGCTGCAGCTCTGCCTACAGTGCTGCTGAAGGCGATGACTGGCTCTGTGTTCGATGAATCCAAACCTGCATTGAGAGTCTCACGGCACCCTTTCAGAGCCCCAGCTCAGCAAGCTAAACGCCTCGAGTCGTGTTTGACAATCAAACACCGGAGTGGGTTGGGGTCAGCATCCTGGCATTGTTTCTGGGGGTCCAGTTTTTGGTCGGGTTTTCTAAAACAAAGCCCTTATTTCTCATAGTCTTTGCTTGCCTTTCTCTGCAATAGAAACCGCTCAGGGGCGATGGTACAGTTCCGTTACAGTCATTTAGCATTAATTAAAAACCTTTCAACTTTAGGAATATCAATGCCATCATAAGTAAGCCTCTAATAACCTGTGAGCTACTGAATTGATTTTAAAGTTACTGTAATAACCAGTAGTGGACCATCCTGTCTCCAAACTACTCGCTCTGTATATTCCTATTCGTTCTTTGAGATCAGAAGATGCAGAACTCTTAGTTCATCTTAAATCAGCACTGGGGTGCCATGGCGTGAGTGCGCTATATAAAAATGCATTTGTACTGTATTGTGAAGGTGGTTGTGAGGTGACTGAGGAGCAGCTCCACAGTTCTGTGGTTCAGCAGTACAGTGTAGTTCACATGCACAGTTCCAGGCTTGTAAGGGTACTGTTTGAAACCCTAGTCTATTCCAATCAGTCTATCAATCCCCCCCCCCCCCCCGAGTAATCAGGGGGACAGTAGCAGCCTGCAGTGTAGCTGTTTTCTGTAGAAGGTAAAAACACATTCCGGCCGGCAGCGCTGTAGGAAGATTGCAGATGCCGTTCCTGTGTTTTCAGGACGGACGACTTTCCTGCCTCTTCCCTGTGTATGTGTGTTGGAAACCCCTTTGGTAATGCTGAGAACAGCAGCAACAGGGATGACAACAAGACTCCTTTCACCCATTCCAGGTTTTACTACATGCTTGATGAGCCACTATGTCTAGGTAACAAGCTCAGGTGTGATATCATCTTATTAAACTCATAGTAAAACCAGGAGTGGATCAAACCGCTCTGCAACGGGAGTCTTATTGCCATCCCTGGAGCGATACTGTTTGAAAACATGTTGATCTCTCTGAGAACGAGGTGCTGGAAGGAAGGCAGGGTTTGCTACGTGAGCTGAATCACTAGCAGGGAGTCTCAGACAGGACAGGACAGTGCTGGCCAGGCGCCACCTGCTGGTCTAGAACAAGACGGCCGCTGCTCTAGATCATCTCCGGGTGTGAGTGAGGTAAAGTCCTGCACACACCAGACAGATCCAAACTCATGCTCTTACCAGTGTTCGTCTGTCTGTCCCCAGGTGAGCTCCTGAAGTCCGTAGCCCAGCTGAAGAAGACACATCTCAAGAGCAGTGCAAGGTCCAGGTAGGAAAACAGTTAAGAATCCTGTTCAGAATGAGCTGCACAATGCAGTGACCTGTCATTGCAGTTCAATATGTCATTGTTCAGGATACAGTCATTGTCACAGTCATTTTTACTACATTTCACCAGAAGGACACCAAATAAAGTAGGGTTAGCTACATCAACATACGAGAGCTTTTAAATACTACACTAAAAACAATAATATAAAGACTGTTGTTCTTAATTGCTGGCAAGTTTAAATGTTACTTTAGTGTACAAAACATAGTTAAAGGTTCTTTCACGCCAGTGTAACATTTTTTATTTAGTTTTTTAGAATACTGTACAGTGCAGGTTTTCACACTGCGTAGCGAAACAGACGGTGTCTGAAATAAACTGTTCATATTTCTCTGTGCACATCCGGGCTAAATGTGTGTGTGTGTGTGTGTGTATATATATATACAAAATCAGCATGTCAAATAATTGTTTTTATTACTGTGTTCAAAATGAAACGGTATATAATTGGTTGTCTCTGAGTAGCCTACAGAGCACTGCCCCTTTAAAAATACAAAAAAAATATTGAGTTGAAAAGTGAAATCCCACAGGCTGCACTGTGTCCAAGAAGAGGGGCAGCAGAAAGATCTGAGACAGACAAACCTCTCGTTTTATCTACAGTTTGCAGGGGAGAAAAAAAAAAGTTCAACGCCGATCTAAAGTATTTGGTTTAGCAATGTTTAGTTTTAGAGAAAGCAAATATTTATTTTTAACAGACTGTTGGTACACTAGCTACATTGTTTGCAAACGTTTCAAGAAATTTCATTAATATTTAATATTTAACATAATGCAAGCCCACTTTGTTTCAAAAACTAAAGTAACAAGCGCTGTATGTATGTGGAGATCACAACCAAGAGTTTACAGTAACATACGATCTGTTCATTTACATGCTCGCTCAGCTACAAAATACAAATCTCATTCGCTGACCTGCATAGCTGCATGTAAATGCTGTGTGCTACACAAGCAAACAATTTACAGATACTTGCAGGTCTGTATGTTCAGTGCATGGCATACTGCATTTTTAAAGGAAATAAGGCTGTGCCTAACCAAATATGTTTACATCCATTTCCAAGAGTTGCAGGAAGTAGCAGATGCGGTTTGGAATTCGCAGGGAATGCGGTTGGTTTAAAGAGGGTTTGATAAAAGCTGCAGGAATTCACCACCAACTGCTTTCCCTCCAAAAGTCTCCCACTCCCGAGTTCAGTAATGTTACTTGCTGTTAAGTCGTGGTGGGGTTCTGTTTGACGCATAAGATAAATAAATAAGAGGGCACCTTATAAAAGTTTACCACAGTAAAAGCATAGCAGAATGAAATAAACCTAGTGAAAGCATAATAAAAAGGGCAGGCCATTGTAAATGCTTAGTAGAACCATAGAGCATGGTAAAGCTACACGTGATCCACAGTAAAGCAGGCAGTAGCCTTAATGAGCCCGAGAAACCAGACCCAATCAATCCCACCTCCTTCCCTGCCATTCAGTCCTGGGTCCAGTTTATTTGTCCCTGAGGTGTGTGGTTGGATTTGCTTTAACCCGCTGCATCTTCTGGCATTGCTGCTGATAATAGGGTAGCAACGCTGGTTCCAGGATACCCCAGTGTTGCTGTGGATTCTCTCATCAATTTATGTTAATGGACTTTTTGTTTTTATAACCCAGGCTCAATGCACCCTGTAAGAAAAGCATCTGTAATGCTTTTTCAGTTTACCTGCAGACATATTTCTTGCCACACGAGGGCACCATTGCTCTGTGAAAATATCAGATGCCACCTTAGTAAATGAAAGTGAACCCATGCCTTGGTACTATACATGTGCTGTTTGTGGGTCCTACCAATATTTTAAAATCCACTTTTTTTTTTGGCAATACAATCTTGTCTGATTTGTATTTCCTTTAATTGTGCATGTGTATTTCAAAGGCAAAGTTATATACTGAGGTGTGTGTGTTGCTTTTGGGCACCAATTTACAAAGACGTTCTCAAAATAACCCAGTGTCATCACTTTTGAGACAGTTGCTTGTCAAACGTCAGGTCAGTCATTTTGTGCAGTCTTGGATTGTGCTGGAGAAGGTGTGTGTGTGTGTGTGTGTCTGTGTGTGTGTGTGTGTGTGTGTGTGTGCTTGTCGCACTGTTATGAGTTTTCGAGTTTTCATATTTTCATATCCACCGGCGTGGGTCTGTTCTATGCCTCTGATCTGACATAAATAGGCAAGAGCCTGCCTGCTTTACAGATCCCACAACAGAATTTTAAAATTATTAATTTTTGTACTGAACCCACCCTTACTCCCTACTCCCTCCCAATAAACATCAATCCATCTAAAAGCAATTGAACTTTGCACAAGAACCGAAGATGTTTTCAAATTATTACTTAATGATGAATTATTAGTGAGGGTGGCAAAAGAGTAGATTCATAAATGGAGCCTCTTCCCTGCTCATTACTGCCTGTGTCTGTGATGTAGAGTGTTTATGTAATGCACCAAGTGGAGGATAATTAGGGTGACACTAACACAACAAACATCCTCCTTGCAAATCTCTGTGAAAGGGAGATGCTTTAGAGCCCTGTGTGAATGGCTTGTTCTCTTCTCTTCCTTATTCTCCATTTCTCTGCATATCCAATCTAGTTCATGTTTTTGTGTACAATGAGAAATATTTCTTTGCTGTATTGCTGTTAATGTGTCTTATTCGATTATTGTTCCAATCATGTGCTGCACTGCAGATTTACCTCAAAAATGAAATCGCTCTGTTTTATTACTTTTAGACTTCCGTACACTCTACTGTATAAGAAAGCAGGTTATGTTGCCTGACCAGTTTGTTTGTCTACTCCACCCCTAAACTGAGATTGTATAGCTCAAATTCTTTTTTTTTTTTTTATCATGGTTTAAATAATTTAAAATAAAACGTTTTCGCAGCACGGGAGTGTTCTGTCGGAGACATCACGTTTTGTTTGCAAGAGAAAGCACAGTCTGCTACAAACCCAATTTTAAAGGCATTTACAGGCAGTACACTGTCAGTCAGCAGCTGAATAGCCTTGCAGTTCTTTTGAATTTGATGACGAATGTGAGCTTTCAGGAAGGTGCTGAAGATTCAAGTCCTCTGCTACTTTGCTCTGAATATTTTAGCATTTCATCTTTTGCATTTGAATGCATTTGCTTCGGTCCTTCTGCTCCATTCACTCTTAAGCCTTTCTTCCGGTAACCCTTTCCACTTAGTCCAGGAGCACAACTATAACTGAATGGAGCTTTCACTCAGGTATCGTAGTTTGATAAAGGGGATCGCAGAGCAGTAATCCATTTGCACATCACAGCATGCACGCTTTCTGTAGGGTTTCCATATGTTTTGCAATGAGGTCAGATATACAGATTTGAATGAGATCATTTGTTCTTAAAAGCCAGCATGGCTCAGTTTAATTCCTCACCAGAATTAGCAGATATTTGGTAGCTCATGGCTGATCAGCTGACATGACAACAGGTTCAGGGTCATGCTCTGTTTTTTGTAACCCTTTATGGCTGCTTTCACAGGCCGTGATTAGCAGTAATCTTGGACTGCCCTATCCAGGGTACGTGCTCCAAGATTGTGTGAAACCAGCCACTAAGGGTTAGTGGTGCTGCATTTTCTGATCTGCATGCTGGGATTGTCTTGTGAATAGAAGTGCAAGGATTTGAGAAGTCCTGCTTTGTGTAATGGAGAGTTTGGTTCAGTTTTTTTTAAAACGGTTTTTGTTATAAATGTACATCATAAAACCTGCTGCTTCTGTGGGTCAGGGGGCTGGATACCCTGATACACGATGCAGGTAGTGAGGCTCTCTGCCTGGACTGCCCAGGGAGGTTCAGTAATACCTGTAGTTGCCTATACACCGCCTGGCTGGGAGCCTCTTTGTTGTTCATTTGCAATTGAGTTCAGGTTGCTGGGAGAGTACCTTGTGTACTGCAAGTGAACATAAATACATTCTTACGTGGAAAGAACAGGACTGAACTAGACCCTGACAAAACAAGCATCCTCGCCAGCTGGATTCATTCTCAGCCCACCCCTTTTCCAGTAAATTTACAAAACCCCAGTTCTGCTGTCTCACTGAGTATATACTGTGTGTGTCTAATATACCTCACCATGCACAATATATATATATATATATATATATATATATATATATATATATATATATATATATATATATATAATACAGTGCCGAGAAAAAGTTTGTGAAACCCTTAGGATTTTCACATATTTCAAACCTAAAGTGTTATTAAATCTTAGTCTAAGTCCTAATAATAGATAAAGATAACCTGATTAAACAAAGGACAGAAAAACATGATACTTTTTCAACATTTATTTATCCATAAATGATTCAATATTCAATATCCACGTGTGAAAAAGTATGTGAACCTTTAGATTCAGTAACCAGTGGCACCCCCTTGAGCAGCAATGATTGTTTTCTGTAACTGTTGGTCAGTCTCTCACATTGGTTTTGAGGAATTGTGGCCCATTGCTCCTTACAGAACTCGTGGCATTTGAGGTCTTCCTTGCATGGACAGCTCGCTTCAGGTCCTGCCGCAACATTTCGAAGGGGTTTAGGTCCGGACTTTGACTAGGCCATTCAAAAACGCAGAATTTCTTCTTCTGCAGCCATTCTTTTGTAGATCTGCTTGTATGTTTAGGATCATTATCTTGCTGCATGACCCACTTTCAGTTCAGCTTCAGCTTACTGGCTTCTGCTATGAGCTGCTAAATATGTTTTAACCATAGTAACAACTGCATGGAGCAGAAACCATACTATGATAATAGTAACACTATCATACCTTCTGTAACTAC
The DNA here is from genome assembly GCF_017654505.1 of Polyodon spathula. NCBI lineage: Eukaryota > Metazoa > Chordata > Actinopteri > Acipenseriformes > Polyodontidae > Polyodon > Polyodon spathula. The sequence continues at coordinate 1,473 of NW_024472849.1, read as the reverse complement.
TGAATTGTCATTTAGAAGCTGCAGTGCCCCACGCCCATGTTTAATTCAACACTAAAATATAATTAATTGGCGTCTGTTTATATTCTATAGCCTCCTTTGAAATGCACATAAACCTGGTTGATGGTCTAGTTTGTTTACATTCCCTCTGAAGATGTTTCGGCTGTAATGCGCTGTGAGCTCCTTCCCCTCCTACCTCACTACGAGCCTAAAAGTCACACAGCATCAGGAGGTTATAAAGGACACCTATATGCACTGTTAAAGTAAAAGGCTCCCCTCACAATTGGCCAGGTGCTGCCCCGAGGGAGGGTTAGGTCAGCCAGGGTGTCCTCACCTCACCGTGCACAAGCGATCCCTGTGTTCTGGCCGGGCGTCTGCGGATTTGCCTGTAAGCTGTCCAGAGCTGCATTGTCCTCCCGCGCTGTAGCATGGTGAGCCTGCAGTGTGTAAAGAAGCAGGCGGCTAACAGCACACGCTTCGGAGGACAGCGTGCATTCGTCTTCGCCCCTCCTGAGTCAGTACAGGGGTGGTAGCGGTGAGCTGAGCTTAACAAGATAATTGGACTCTACTAAATGGTGGAGAAAATAACAAACAGAAAATTAACTTTATTTACAAAAATATTTGTTAATTGCATGATAATCACACAATGTTGTTTTCAAACTAAACCTTTTAACTAGAAAAACAAAGTCGGTGTGTGCTTGTTCTAAGCTTACTGTGTCTCAGTGTACTTTGTGTAACTCACAGCAGCTGGGAGCATATCACGCTGGCACTCACACAGCACAGAGTGGGGAAAATACTCCAGATGTCAGGAAAAGGACGCAGTTGTGTTGTTTTGCCTCGTAAATCCCTAGAGGCCTTTACCACTGCCCTGAGAAATTCTCTGCGTCTCCTCAGAGTTTGAAAGCAGCCCTGCCCTGGCCCAGGTCACGCGATGAGCTGGTTAGGAACAGACGTACAGGGCTGACGCACTGAGACAGCTCGGCTGGGACGAGGGACAGAGCCTGGCACAGCTCCGGCTGGTTCGAGGGGTTTCTTGTATGGGTGCTTGGTAAAAAGTTTTACAACTTGTACAACTCTAGCCAGAATGCTTTGAAAGCTTCTTGCATTTCATCGTAACTTCCGTGCTTCCATTTGCACACTGCATCATTCGATTTGTAAGGGTTTGGAATAAGTGGAAGGAAAAGGGAAAGCTTCTCCCCAGCTGTCACATCCCGTTTATATCAACTGAACATACAGCGCCACGTCTGTAAATTCAAACTTCAGTAGCTGAAGTCTATGACGTATATATCTGCACTAGGAACAGAATAGTGTAGAGTAAGAAATGGCAACAAAGTGTGTAATACTCATTGCATTTCACTGGTATGTAAGACCTTCTGTAGGTGTTGGTGTCATGGTAAAGTATATTAAAATGACTGATCTACCAGTATGTGGAATAACTTCTTATCTTCTTAAGATACATGTGAGCCGGATGGAGAG
>NW_024472848.1:0-5177 GCF_017654505.1 Polyodon spathula | reverse complement strand
AGCTGCATGAACAACTCCCATTATAAACCCACAGGCTCAGGAGTGTCGTAGCTGTGAGAAGAGTTCAGATCTGATTTACCAGGAGGCTGCATGTTCAAACGCCTGCCACTTTCAATATATAGATCTAAACAAGGGGGTTTCTGAAACACAGGACTGGGTGCAGGGCTAGTGCTGTTTGAAAGGAATATTAACAAAAAGAATATTAGGAACTTCTTCCATTATGAACTACTTCTTTAAGAAGACTAAAAATGCTGAGGAAGACGACAGCAGCAGTGTATCGACTACAACTGTGGACACAGACACAAAGAAGCCACTGACACACACACACACACACACACACACACACACACACACACACACACACACGTGAATTTGTATAATAGTCTGTGTTTAGAAGATCAGTATTGTCGAGGGGTTCCAGTCCCTTCAGCTGTAGGACTCCACACTGCATTTGCCCTTGGCAGATCATCGGGTTAAGGGTAAAGCCCAAACCAGGAGCTCCTTACCTAGAGAGCTATGGGAACGTGACACCAAGCTGGTATTACAGTTTGAGCTTAAAACCTTTAAAACCTCTTCTCTCTGGCCGATCCCTGATCACACCCTTGCAAGGAAAGCACACCTAAATGCTTCGTAACTGTGTTTGGACTAGCTAAGTACTGCAGCCCCCACAGAAGCAAACAAGTAGCTGAACAAAATGCAGGGCTAGAATTAGCGGACTGTACCTGAACTTAAGTGCCACTTAAACTACAATGGAATTCCTCTGTTATGATTGCCAATGGGACTGTGTAAAGTGGACTTAATAGATAGCTGATCCTAATGGTGTTCCGATCTTGAAAGGGACAGGCCTAAAATGCCCTTAATAGTGAGCTTGGATGATCTAAACAGTGGCTGATCATAAATTAAATTGTTCAACCCCCATAGAACGCCTCCTCCAAACAGCAAAGCCACAGGCCCAGAGGAGGCTTACCCCTGCTGTGATAAGTGCATTCATTGTGGGGCAGGTTTAACAGGGGTCTGGTAGCACCACTTCCTGGCACCTGGTCAGTTCAGTAATATGCCTAAATAAGGGAGCACTGAAGCTGGGTGCAAGATTGTGTGGGTTGCTAATCTATTGTATTCACTGATAAGGGGGTATGTAAATTGGGCTGTGTTGCATTATAGTTAAAAGAAGTCCAGATAGTTAGGAGACCAAGCAAGGCAGATAGTTCCACTCCCGGTAGTTAACGATTCACAAGGGTGCAGCACAGCAGTTCACAGGAGCACTGGAATCTGTGGAAAGTTTGAGATATTTCCCTGGCCAGGCAGGTGTGCTGAAATAATTCCATGGATCTCAGCTGCTGTGCGTCTCCATGTGCTATGCAGCTCTCACATGTGAAGTCTCGTAAGAAGCAAGCCCCTACCCAGAACCAGACGAGGTTAAAGGAAGCGCTCAGTTCGTATGTCTTGCTTTCAGACAATCGGTTTGCACTTGCTAGGTCATTCCAGCCTAACCACTATACAAAAGGATCAGCCCTGCTCACACAGGTAGTTATCACTTCACATTATCTCTTCTCACCAGTAGGGGTCAGAATTATTTGACCAGATAGTTACTGGATGCAGGATGAGACACATTTCTCCTAAAGTTCTATGACTCATTTTAAAACTGGGTTGTACATTTCTGATACCAGGAGCAACATTGATGATAAATCTTAAACACACACACACACATCCACACACACACACACACACACACACATGCATCAAACAGCCTGGATTTACTAAGCTCTTCACAAAAAAAGAAACCACAGTTTTATAAAACAAACAAACAAATATAAAAGGGGTACACATTAGACATTTCAAAGAGAAAGCACAGAAACATGAACATGTGTAAATATCCTGGCTAGCAGGAAGTGGTTGTCCTTTTAAGGATTACTGACTGTGGTGTTAAAAACACTTCAAACAAAATGGGGCTGAAAGGCAATGCAGTGAATATCCTGCCTGACTCTGATTGGAAACAAGGCAATGAAATGAGTGAGGAAGAGAACTAGATAACACTGCTATGGGTGCGTGCCGCCTATGCAATTCCCTGTGCGCTATATGGATTTGAACCTGAACTATACCTCTCTGTGCTTTACCATACCTCTCTGTGCTTTACCATACCTCTCTGTGCTTTACCGTACCTCTCTGTGCTTTACCGTACCTCTCTGTGCTTTACCGTACCTCTCTGTGCTTTACCGTACCTCTCTGTGCTTTACCGTACCTCTCTGTGTTTTACCTTACCTCTCTGTGCTTTACTGTACCTCTCTGTGCTTTACCGTACCTCTCTGTGTTTTACAATGCTTCTCTGTGCTTTACAATGTTTCCCTATGCTTTACCGTACCTCTCTGTGCTTTACCTTACCTCTCTGCGTTTTAAGCAGTGAACTCTTTGTGTAAAAATGAACGGCAGTGCCCCTTAGTAGTTAACAAAGAAGCTCTGCTGCTGTTAAAAAAATAACCAGATTACCTTCCTGCTTTCCAAATACTGAAAGATTACAGTCAAATTAGCACGCAGAGTTCCACGCTCTCGCACAGGCGTTGGTTCCATGCAGTCTGTTCAGCGAGGAAAGCCGGCCTGTTCCTTATTGCCCCCTTGTTTCTCTGAAGGCAGGATTTGCATATTTGAAATTGTTTTGTAGAAAAATGTAACGTGTTTACTGCTGCTGCTGCTAAAGGTACTGAAATCCAACCAATGACGGGAAGCCCTAATTATAACTAATTAAGAAGCACCACCTGAAAAGCACCAAGGTCCCTGTTTACTGAGATCCAGCACCCTTTTAAGGTGTTTGTTATTGTCTTTAAATAAGATGAGCTCACCGTTCTGGTTTGGCAGCCTTGCAGAGTGGAAATTACTCTGCCTTCTTGTTACCCTTACCCCTTAGTATATATATATATCATTTCAATGCCAAGATTGCATTGCCATTGAAGGTTAGGATAAGGCAGCTGCTTACAGTAACTGAACTGACCTTTCACCCTGTCATGGGGAGTGGAAGGTTTGCAATCATCCATTTTCAGTTGTACTTGTTTGCAACAGCAGCCCATATTCATAGAAATTAGTTATTTAAAGTTTTTTTTTAGTACAGCTTGGAAGTGATATGGTTGTGTTGTTTCATTCCTCAAAACAGACTTGTCCTTTAGGTCTTGAGTGTTCTAGAATCCTAGGGATGGGCGCCACACATTTCTGAAGCCTGTGGAAAGTGCTGTAATCCTTACTTGGGCATCAGACTTCCTGTGCTTATATATACACATACACACACACGTGGGATCTTAACATGCACATATGTACAAACAAGTAGAATAGATTTGGCACTTCATTGTTACCATGGCAATGCCTGATTCAGGAAAGGAAAAAAGGTTGTATCTGTTGTATCATATGTGTGTGTGTGTGTGTTTACTCTCAGTCTGAAATGACTTAACCAAACCAGCAAAATTTTATATTTCTAAACTCGAACCACTTTTTACATAGTTATCTGTCCAGAACCTAACAAAAACACAGGACAAGGATTGGATAGACATGGAGACTGAACTGCTCCCTCCCTCACCCCCAAAGAGAAAGGGTGCTTCCTCCAGTCCAGGGCAGATTGAAGCATGGAGATCGAACTGCTCCCTCCTTCACCCCCTGTGCTTTCTACAAACACCCTGAGGTGCAAAATGCAAATGCAAATGAAATAACAAAATACAAATAGAAAAACACGATTGCAAAAAATAAAACAAAAAACAGAAAACACAGCAAGAACGAAAATCGTAGAACATAGAACGCTAAGCAAAAGCGAAAATATAAATAAGCCCGGAAGTGAAAAAGAAGTCATTTCACAATGGAAATGTTTTTTCCGGCACAGTGTTCACTTGTTTCTGGAGAAGTCGGGGTTGTTTAGAAAGCGTAAATTGAGTCAAAGCACAAGTTGAGCAAAAGATGTATTTCTGTGGAATGTGAAACACAACTTTGTATCCCTTGCACGTTCCTTTTTAAAAGTTTAGTGCGTATTAAAACATTTGAAAAGTGAAGTCAAACACAGTGAAATCATATTGAAAACATGATAAAGCACATGGTGTATAATGACTTGTCTTTCACACGTGGGCATGCTCGTTACAGCATCTGGACGGCTGTTCTGCGTTTTACACGCTCCCTTGAGAGGAGAGTGCAAGAGAAGCTGTAGTCTTCTGTTTCCAAGGATAGCCGCCCCCTCAGTCACATTGCTCCAAAAGACCCTTATCTTGCTTCTCCAGCACATTAGTCACATTGAAGCTACAGTTTAACACTGAGCAATGTGCTCAGCTATTGCATGTGTGCAGACTAATCATGTATTATGTACTTTCCACTGTATTTAGCTTTTTTTCTGAATATCTTGTATGATGCATTTCTCTGTATTTAAAGTATTATGGATTTTCTTGTTGTTATTGCATCTTGTAAAGTGCTCTGTGATGGTAGTCCACTATGAAAGGTTCTATATCAAATGATTGATTGATAGTGCTGCATTGAGCACTGTTGCTGTGTTCATGACATATGCTGCACAAAAAACAACTGCCAAAAAGCTGCCTACAGAATGCTTACTGTTGCCCCCCCACCCCCACCCCACTCCTAGCCACTGATTTATGCTAAATTAAAACAGGGAGATGCAGCTTTTATAAATTGCATCACACAGGTCATGGATCCCTTTTGCATTACAAAGCAATCAGGTGTATGGCACAAAAGCATGTGCTGCACCAGCAACAAAACTATAAATACACTTCATCTATAGAGTTGAGGTTTTTTCAGTTGTGTTTCAATCATCTTTCTGACCTCGAAGCTTTTTTTTTTTTTTTTTTTTTTTTTTTTTTTAAATATCCCCATGTCAGTGTTTTATATTAGTGAATAGATATAACAGAGCAATGACCTTGTTAAAGGAGTCAGATTGAAACAGCATGGGGCATTATGCCTCTGACTACTCCACAGGCTTTCAGTGTCTGGAGCAGAGCCAGTTCAAACTATAGGCTTGCGTCAACCGAGTTGGCAGAGCGGCATTCTTCTAGCAAGCAGTGCAAAGTGCACGGGGTCACAGTTCCACGGCAGACATGTGCTTCACAGTCACAGTGCATCTCCATGGCTTACAGTAAAGAAAGCCTGTGGTATGAATCGTGTGTTGCATTGCATCCATCTCTCGATCAGTATCCCTACCCCTA